>NC_092207.1:88200193-88218229 GCF_043381705.1 Parasteatoda tepidariorum
TGGGGGGCAGATACTCAATCCATGCTTAGAATACATAACGCTTTAATCCGTTCTAAACTTGATTATGCGGCTACTGTTTATGGATCAGCTAGAAAGTCTGTTTTAAGGTATTTGGACACCATCCATCATCAGGGACTCAGAATTGCCACAGGAGCTTTTCGCACATCACCTATTAGTAGCTTATATGCATTGTATAACGAACCTTCTCTTAGTTCGAGGCGAAATAAACTGTCTCTGAACTTTTACTTTCATATAAAATGTCATCCTTCACATCCATTGTACTCTCATGTTTTAACACCATCATGTTCTACACATTTTAGCAACCGACCTGCCTTAATTCCTACTTTTGGATTAAGGATGAAAAAACTCTTGACTGATTTATATTTAGAAGATTTTAATGTTTTAGAGATTGCAGAACTTATTCCTTCTTGGAATAACATCAAAGTTAAAATTTTCGATATTTTTGAAGGTTTGACTAAGGACGAAACGTCTCCAGTTATATATCAACAAATATTTTATGCTTTCTTACAGCATTTTAATGACTTTCGTACAATTTATACTGATGGCTCTAAATTTGATAATCATGCTGCCAGCGCGGTTGTGTGTGACTCAGAGGTAATTTCAGAGAAGCTACATTCCGCCTTTTCCGTTTTTTCTTCTGAATGCAACGCTATTTTGCTTGCTCTTCAGTTTATTTCTAGGCAACTGTACAAAAAATGGTTGATTTTCTCTGATTCTAAAAGTTGCATCGATGCACTTAAGAATCTTGACAATAAACCTCACTCTATCATACATCATATAATAAATACATATTTAAGCCTCAGTAACAATAGCTTTGAAATAATATTTGTTTGGATCCCGGGACATGTAGGCATTCCAGGTAATGAAAAAGCTGATTCAATAGCCAAGTCAACACACAATCTCTCTAATAAATCACTAAGTTTATATGATGTTCAAAATTTGATTGCGGATTCACTGACGCAGCAAAGACAAGTTGACTGGGATGGTGAGCTAAATAACAAACTGCACGAAATAAAACCATTACTTAAACCATTTACACCATGTTACCAAAACAGAAAATCACAAGTCCTCATTAACAGACTGCGAATTGGTCATACTCGTTTAACGCATAAACATTTAATTTTAAATGAAACTGCTCCAACATGCAATTTTTGCCTCGAACCTCTTACAATGAAACTTTTCTTGACACAGTGTTTAAAATTTAAATTGAAAAGAAGCCAATACTTTAACTGCTATTTTCCAACCTTATTGTATCTACTTGGAGACCCACCTCATCCTAACTTAATGCTTTACCTTAAAGACATCGGATTTTATAATTTGATTTAGTTCAAATTTTAATAAATTAACCAGTTTTATCGCATTATATTGATTTTAGCCAAATTACTTCAGTTGTTTTGATTGTAACCAAGATACTTCAAATTTAACCTCGTGTTTGGATTTGAACTAAGTTACATAGACTTTAACCTTGTGTTTCAATTTTAAATATGTTATATGACCTTTTAACCTAGTTTTAGGCCTTTTAACTATGGCTCTTGCGCCAAAAATTTACAACACTCACTCACTATAGTTTCAAATAAGAGCTATTAATGTTGTTGTCTTATTCCAGGTGGTCTAGCCCCAAGGATAGACCAAATCCAGAGCCCAAGAATCTTCAAAAAATTTAATACAAGATGAGGACTAGAGTTCTAGAAATGAGTTCTAGGGATGATACAAGATGAGGACTAGAGACTCATGTCAGTCGAGGATCGCACAGTTCAAAATATGTTTGGGAGAGGGTAGCATGTAATTACTGTTGGCACTCATCTGTAGATCTTCTGCCCTGTACAAAGATGAGGCCTTTGAGGTGACCACTCGCAAACCTACTAATACTGGACGAAACTACACTATCTTCCTTGATAGTAAGGGCACCAAATGGAACCTGCCTAAAAGGAGAGCTACAAAGCATGCGAGTAAAATCATATCTCCCGCTGTTGGGATTAAATTCTCATTTTTTCAAACATAAATAATGCAATAAAATTTCTCATAAAATTTTAAAATTTAAATTTTTATTCATACCTTTATTAGTATTTTCATGTTTCTTCTTTTTGCTGTAAACAATACATAGATTTTGATTTAAATGTAGACCACTTGTTTAGTAAAGGTTTGATTTTATTTTTTTTTAAAGATTATCATCTTCATAAGTTTGAAACAAAAAGTTGCGAAATATTTGAAAATAAATTTCATAAATGGTAAATTCGGTTTTAATAGGAAATTCAAAGAGGAAAAACAACACGTTGCTTAAAGAAAACTATTTTTTCTCTAAGTATTTATCCATCACATAACAGATTCCGCATCATCAGAACTTTAAAGTACTCTATGAATAAAGGTATGGTAACATTTACCATACCTTTGTCCACTGCCACAATATGGTAAAACTTACCGAGTTTCTGGCTCTTTGGAAACACAAAAAAGCTCTGTAATTTTTGTCGAAACACTTTAGTAATGATTTTGGTAAAATTAACAATAAAATATGACTTTATATTTTGTGATAAAATATGGTAATTTTATCAAGCTGAATACTTTTCAGTCGCATATTCTTTACTAAATGTGTGGTAATCAGAACTATAGTTTCGAAAACCAGAATTTCCGGTAAACTGTTACCATAAGAACGGAAAGATTACAAAATGAATGGTTTAAATACCGGATATTTTCGTTTTATTTATCAAATCATTCGTTTTTTTATGACATTTTTTTAACTCGAAATGTCATTATCATACAGTGCATTAATTTTATCAGAAAGTTTTTCCTCGTGTATCTACTGAACAAAATTCTTTGAGACTAAATGCATATATTGTTGAAGAAATATAACTCCAGCACAGACACTATAACTTCGTAAACTTTCTGCCGATTTACTAACACACTTAACAACTGGCGTATTAAAATTGTGCTTTTGATAATATATGATTAAATATAAAAATCAATTTTTGCATGATAGAGATACATAAGAACTATAATAATATTTAATTTCAATATTTATTATTTGATTATTAAAATAATTAAATCTTAACACAAACAAAATAATCCTATTTGATACTCTAAACTAAAACTACATTTAAAAAAACTCATACAACCAATTTTAATTAGACCATATGAAATATAAAAATTTGCGAAATAAAATCCAAATTTGTTGAGTCTGCTAAAATAATTATCCTGCCATCCAAACAGGCAGCAACTCACAGAAAGTCGGAATATGCATACATGCAGATATAATAAAGAAAAACACTGTAAAGTTCAATATTTATCACTTAAATAATAAAATAATAATAATAATGTAATTATAATTTAACACTCCCCCATAATACGTGCAATAATATATGCAAAAAATATCATGCAACAATGCAGCTATGATATAGTTAAGTTGGATGCATTTTTCAGAATTATAGCAACTACGAATATTTAAAACAAGCTTTGAGAAAACTTTATTTTTAAAACAATAACTAGTTCTCTAGTTCAATAACTCGTACTACTATTTTTAAATAAAAAAAATAGATAAAATTTTAAAAAATGAAAATAAAAATAAAATTAAATTTAAAAAAAAACACAAAAACAAGACCACTTGGAATGTCCCCCCAAAGCACCCGTAGTATCAGTGTTCTCGACCTGGAGGCTCCCTGGCTTAAGGTTTTAATAGACAGGAACAAACTATTCTTGACCGCTTTCGAAGTGGTCAGCTTAAATCAATGAAATTTTCGGAATGTTCCAAGAACTTTGAAATTTGTACCAACTGTTCTTCAGTCCAGGCTTCGCCTCACCACATCCTCGCCTGCCTGGGGCTCCCTAAACAGGATTTAGCAGATGATCCATTGACGGTGTTGGATTTTTTTTTTAGGGTGTATAACGTCATGGACCTGGTCTAGCACTGCTGGCCAATGGGGGCGTGTAACAACAATATATGGCAACGTTACTTTTAAAAAGTAACGAGTAAAAGTACAAGTATTTTTAAAAAAGGTAACGAGTAAAAAGTAAAAAGTTCGTATTTTAAAAAGTAACGAGTAAAAAGTACAAGTAAAAGTACAAGTACTAAACAAAAAAAGTAACGATTTAAAAGTACATTTCTAGGAAATCGAAAATTCAAAGTAACCTAAAATTTTATTGAATAATATTCTTATGTTCTTTAATGTTTTTGCAAAATTGTTGTTATTTATTTAATTATTTTTAATTTTGAAAGTTATGGATATTAATTTATTTTTAAATTCGGAAGAATATTATAATATAATTTTATAATATAATCGTATAATATAATTTTAAAATCAAATATAATTTTAATATCAAACTTTTTATGGATTTGCACGAAAAAGAAATTTTATCTATTGATTTTAATTTTTAGTTTATTATTTTTATTTATTTAAATTACCATTGATTTAAAATTGTTTTACTCTTTAGAAACGCGTTTTAAAAGCACAAACATAAACAAAGCAAACACGGGGTTTCAGTTAGCTTTGTAACCTTTGAGCTAGTAAAAAATAATTGAATGTGCAGTATAAGTTGAAACAGAAAGTATTTAAACACGAAGTTAGCTGTGAATGCATATATATTGCACATTAATTTTATAAATTAAAAAAACATAAGCATTTTTTTTTATTAAATTTTTTTTTTTGAAAGCTTACCGAGTTTTAGAAAAAAGTAACGATTTTACTCGATATTTCCGTTACAAATACTTGTACTTTTTCCCTAGAAAAGTAACGAAAGTACAAGTAAAAGTACTAAATTTAAAAAGTAACGAAGTACAAGTAAAAGTACGTAATTTTTACTTGTACTGGCGGTACAAGTAACGAAAGTAAAAGTACTGCCATATATGGTAACAACAACAACATAACTCGTGCGTCAATGCAATATATGTAGTTTTGCTGTTTTTTAGCATTTACAACATATATTCTTTTAAAAACTAAATCTGTATATTTCTCAAATATATTTTCGTACATAACAAATATTTTCTTATATCGCCAATGATTTCAAACTTTAATGATTATGTTGCAAATTCCTAAAAAAACTTTTCTGGAATTACTCATTGACTGAAAAGACGGCTTTTAATTTAAATTTTTTATTTAGAACAAAACAGAAACTGAATCGAAACCTGACAAATCACAATACAGGAAAGGACAAGTCATAAACAACAGGACAGGTTTAATTTCAGGAAGAAACAGAGAAGAGTTGATAGACGATTAGAAACTCCTTCGAGCTTCGATCTCTGTATAACCTGTCTAGAAGTTTATTACATTCGCCTTTCTCCACTGAGATTTGTCAGATTTCTATATTAATTGTGCTTTTTCTTCACTTAAGTACTAATTTGTGAACCCCAATGTCTAGATTTTTTTCCATTGTTATAAAACTGCCAAGAAATACATATTAAGTGTGAACTTAACGGAAAATTGTATTTTCCATTACTATTTTCGTAATTTCAACCTACACGAGTTCCTTCTTTCCTTTCATTATGCTCATAATTACAAACAAGTCCAGCGACGGCTGGTAGATGCAAATTCCGCTCACCGACCACAGAGCTAATGAAAAATATCTTCAGTGCTAGACAGATTATGGGTTATAGTCCCCTTGCCATCAGGCTAACCATGAGTGTTTTTCGTGGTTTTCCACCCCATGTAATGCAAATACGGGTTAGTTCTATCAAAAAGTCCTCCACCAAGGTAAATTTCTCCTAATACTTGATCCAGGAATTTCCTTGTCTTCTGGATTGAATTCAAAATTACAACGCTACGGAGTTGGTAGTCGTAAACCCTAATTGGGTTGGCTGTTCAATGACGGTTAAAAAATAAAATTACAAATAACTGAAGCACTTAATGCAATTTCCTATTTCAGAGTTATTATATACTTAAAATGTCAGAATACTTTAAGCCATTTATAATTAAGTTTGATAAATTTAAGCTGCTTCATTTATTTGTTACTTTAAAGACAAACTATAGTACAAACCACCCAGAATGAAGATGAAGATTCCAGAATGAAGATTCTTTTACAATCATATTGCAGGTGTAGGCTTAATAATTAATGACAGTCGAAAGATTGATGGGCGTCATTAGGTTAAGTTAAACTCTTAAGTAAATACTTCCTCTCCCTTTGCCTAATTAGGCTTAGTACATTGATAGATACTCTATCATTGGCAGACGCACCTCACAAGCTTAATTAATGTTTATAAAATTCTATGCTTGATTTTGACGCAGTCTGAAACTGGAAATATCTTCTTCTCAAACTTTTTGGAATCAGAATACTAAGAATAGTTCTTTTCAGAGCGAACTTTAAAAGAAAACATTGTAAAAATACTTCTTTTCAATTTCAGCTTTTAGCGAGAAGCTGAATTTTTAAGCTTAATAGACGAAATAAAATAACTACTTCACCTAGTTGTCTTGGTATAGATATTTAAAAAATGAACTAAATTAAGTATGTGGATCGTAATTTCTATTAATACATACAATTTCATGTCACAGAAGTTCGTAACTTTATATGATTTCGTAATTCACATAAAATTTTCTGAGTCAGAATATTTTCAGAACAAGCTTTGTATGAAAAATTGTAAAAATATTTATTTTCGTTTTCAACTTATAGTGAAAAACTGAATTTTGAATCATAATAGAGGAAACAAAATAACTATTTCATCTGGTTGTCTTGGTATATATATATATATATCTGAAATATATACTGAGTTAAATATGTGGATCGTAATATCTATTAATACTCATACTTTCATGTCACATAAGTTCGTAACCTTATGTGAGTTCGTAATTCTACTCACATAAAATTTTCTGAATCAGAATAATATAAAAATCCTTATAAATAACATTTTAAAAATATTTATTTTCAACTTGAGTCTCTAGTGAAAAATTTAATTTTAAAACATAATGGACAAAATAAATTCACTGCTTCGTCTAGTTCTATTGATGTAAGTAGTTTAGCTATACCCTAATGAAATATACAGATTGTAATTATCATGAATTTCACATAGTTTCACACCACGCGCGCGTAAGTTCATCATTTTATGAGAGTTAGTAATTTTACTCACATACAATTTTCAGATTTATAATAAACTTTTGAGAAAGACCGGTATAAGCTATAATATTCAAAATTAAATAAACTATGTAGATAAATGAGTAATATTTTAAAGGAAACAAGTGTCGGAGCTAATAGAGTCAAATGGACTGTAACGTTTGGTAATTTTTTATTGAATGAGAAAAGAACGCTAGAAAGCTACGCTTGGCGCATTACAACCTCGCCAATGAGAGCGCGGACATCCCGGCCCCCATTGAAATATTCTGACATTTGAATGTTTCAATAATCATAAAAATAACAATAATAATAGAAANTTAATATTAAAACATAATGGACAAAATAAATTCACTGCTTCGTCTAGTTCGATTGATGTAAGTAGTTAAGCTACACCCAAAATGAAATATATAGATCGATATTATCGTGAATACATGTAATTTCGCATAATTTCGTACCACTTAAGTCTTAAACGTAAGTTCTTCATTTTATGAGAGTTAGTAATTTCACTCAAATAAACGTTTTAGATTTATAATAAACTTTAAAAAAAGATCCTTATAAGCTGTAATTGTAAAAATATTTCTTTCACGTTTCAGTCTTTTGTGGCAATAATAGACTAAATAAATAAACTATGTAGATAAATGAGTAATACTTTAAATGAAACCAGCAGATCGTGATTTCTATGATTTAATTTCAATTTCTCATCATTGAAATTTCTCGTAAGCTTTTGATTTTCGGTGAGTTCGTAATTTTATTCATGATTCAGAATAATATTTTGAAAAATATAATTAAAAGTTATAAAGGTAAAAATATTTCAGTCTATTGTGACAATAAAGAACTAAACAAATTAACAGGTTAGTTTGTTTGTCTTGATATAGGTAATTAAGTAAAACATTAAAAAAAATCTGAGTTTTTTTGTTTTTTTTTTCTTATTTCAATTTTTATTTCAATTTTGTGATTAAATAAAAATTGTTTTAAGAACTTTGTTTAAGAAAATCGTGCTGTTATTGCATTAAGTTGCTTATATTAAAACTTTAAAAAAATTTACCGGTTATGATGTACAAAAATAATCATTACTAATAAATGGTTGTCTATGATATTTATGAAAACCGATCACTGTTTGAAAAATCTATTTCATAGTTAAAAAAAAATTAAAAAACAGGATTAAAAAACTGTGATTTTTATTATTTTTAATATGAGTTAGGTAAAATTTAGGTTACAAGTTAACTTCCAACTTGTTTTCTCTTTAATGTTTTATTTCAAAACTAGCTGAATTCCATTTCTTCGTAAGAGGTGAAAAACGCTGCGAAACACTGCGAAATCATGCAAAAATCTGAAAGTTATCGACACAATTAATTAAGCTAAAACAATTCCAATTTATTTTTATTTATTGCCTTTACCGTTGGTTTTATGTTATCAGATTCAGCAAAATATATTTTTAGAAATCCATCCGGTCAAAATTAAAATTAATTCTATTCAGTATCATTTAGCAGAATACTATTGCTCGAAGTACTCGAATACTATTATATCCTGATAGTCAAAAATTACCATGATCAAGAATTGCTTCCGGTACTTATCCTTTCGGTGGGTCGTAAAAACCAATTTCCACAGTACCCGTAATAGGTATCTCGGTACCAATATTAGTATCTTCAGTACCTATTAAAGACCAATAACACAATAGTGATATAGTAGTATTTCTAAAATCAATTAAACATCATTAGTGTCAATAATAATAAAGCAACTTTCGATGATATTTCTAGACGAATAAATACCTTTTCTTCATTAACTTTTAGTACAAAATTTGGCGCTCATGTAGCGATACTTTAGAACTTTAGGAGCGGAGAAAACTTTAAAGTAGACAGATAGGTACGCCGTATCTTCGAAGGTATGTACTCCGAATTCAGAGCGGAACGGCTCAGAGTTATGAATTTATAAACCTCAAAATTGCTTACATACACAGATTCATTTACATATTCTGCTTCATTTATATGGATTTTCATCTTCACGCAAAAATTTTTACGCCAAACAAACTAACTAACGCTAAATTGGCGACATTGAGTTTGAGATACTGTTCGTTCTGCTACTTAACAACGCGTTTTATTTCTCCGCATGAGCTCCGTTTGTCAAATGTCATATCGAATCATACATATGTGAAAAGTTTTGAAAACGTAATGAAAGCGAAGATAGATAGTTGACATGATTTAATTTTGATTCCAGATTTCAGAAATAAAAATATTTTTCTTCTGGTACAGATTGTATTCAAAAGTATTTCGATTTTTTAAAGTGGCCATGTTTTGTAATGTTTTCTTTTCTTTTTTTTTCATTTTATTTTATATTAAAATGTACATTTATTTTTTAGTATTTTTATTTTATGACAGATTATGAATGGATTAATAAAAACATCATTACACGAATTACGATTTATTAATAAGGTGATTATTATGAGTAATTTCAGTTTATCATTATTAATGTTCGGAATAATCAGGATAATGACAATGCAAGGGGATATGTATTCCAAGTTGTTGGGGATACCGAATACTGATTTTATTTTTTAAATAAGTCCCACTGCCCGACATGCACCTGCATGGCATTCCTTGATATTTTTTTAGAGTTAAATGCCATTGCCTGGTACGCACTTGCCCAATATTTCCTATTTTAATGTTATTTAAGGTAAAGTGTCATTGGTCAAACTCGCAATGTATTGCCTACACTAATGATTGTTTTCTTTTTAATTTTTAGTGCCATATTCCTGTATTTCTTACATTGATATTTTTAAGATTAAGTGCCATTTCCTAGCATTCCCTGCACTGATGTATTTCCTAATATATTCTAATTCCAATTTCAACTCTGAATAATTGCTTATAGTTTTCGTTGAATGAAAAAAAAACGTTTAGAGATGTTTAAATTTCGAAATAAAGTGGGAGATTTTAATTTGGCATTCTATAAGCGTGAAGAACGCTAAACGCTAAACATAGAAACGTATCTTATGTAATCATCGTTGAATTTTGTTTGTTCATTAGCATGCTTTTCAATTGATGAGCTCAATTACAATTGAAATTGCGAAAGTCTCCCTTTTTAAATGTCTATTATTAAAAAAAATTAATGACGCAACGATAATTTATTAATAGAATATATTAAACTTTTAACAATATAGATTACAATGGATACCAGCGCACGTGAATATTGAGGGTAACGAGTCTGCGGACTCCTTGTCTAAGGAAGGCAGAGGTGCCGACCAACCTTGCACCACCATCACGCTTGCAGACGCAAATGCAGTTGCAAGACACAGACTTCTGCCCCATTCCTTCAGGAAAATCTTCATTAATGACTTTGATTGTTCCCAAATCTTAACATCAACAATTACTAAACTAAGAACAAACCACTTTAAAGGGATGAAAATTCTTCCCGACGAAATAAGAACTTATATTCCCTGCAAGAACTGCACCGGTGTCCAACTTACCCCGGATCACATTCTCGAGTGCCCAGCCCTTACCCCATATGTTTTACAACTGGGTATGATGTCACTGGCTTCAGAACTTCGTGAGATCCTTTACAGTAATGATGTATTGGAGCTTACGGATGCTGTTTTGAATGCACACAATGCCATTTAATTGTCCATAGACACGATTAAAAAAAAATTTTAAAAAAAATAACACAATATGGATTAAAGTATTTTTAACTCAGAGCTAGTAATAAAACTAAAAATTTGGAATGGAAAAAAAATTAATACATCTTAATTAAAATCGTAAGCAAACCTATAGCTTAAATAAAAGTAGATTTTTTTTATGGTTTTCATAGTTTTTTTTTATTTAGTTTTAGTGAGATTGTCTTTTTTTCTGCTTAGTTTTTTTAATTAAAATATGTTAATAATTTCAGAAAAGTGATGCTTTCGTGTATTTTAATTACAACAAGAAAATTGTAAAATCAATCTCATCTATAATTATTCTTCCTGGAAAGTAAAAATTGACCAATTAGAAGAATTATTAGGAGACTGCGATCCTTCATAATTATCTCTAAAACTAAATACAATTTAATTACTCATAATTTTAACTGCTAAATTATTTTAATAATAAAAAGAAATACTGGGGAATGAAAACTCATTAATGTTTATTATTATAAAATATAAAAATAAAACAGTTGTTAAAAGTTTCAAAGCCTTTCAAAAATGTATGTCGCAAATGTTATTTCATTTAAAAGGAACCATTTAGATTTCAATAATAAGTTTTAAGATATTAATTGGTTTAAAGGTATGAACTTTAGCATGTAAAATTTATTAATTATAAAGCTGTTCTTAATTTAAGGGTGTGGGGGCAAAAGCGTGAATTCGAACAAAATTTTTGAAATTAATTTATTATAAATTTAGAATCCCTTTACTATTATCTTTCAAAAAGTACATTACTTTTGTCTGTACTCTAATTTATTAACGTAATTGTATGTAACAGTTTTAGGGCAAGATGATAACAGTTGATAGACTAGAGATTTTTAGTCTTTAATTTCGTGCTTTTATCTCAAAATCAGATTTTTTCACATTTTACACCTCCTTAATCACTATATCTACTCGTATGTATTTTTAAAATAATTGTATACAATTTTTCATGAGTGTTTATAATTATAGCACACATGTTTTGAACTGTAGACTAAAAAGAAAATACAGAATTTTACGCATGTATTTAGCAAAAACAAGTACAAAAATTTTTTAAAATTTACTTTTTATCTACATTAATCCCTAGCTTAAAAGTATATGGACTAGCTTTTAAATTATTAGTTCAAAACACAGCGCCTTCTAAATAAAATCTTTAAAGGAGTTTTTATTTTAGGCGACAGAAAGTTTTTGACCGTGTTTTGAGTAAATGCATAAAATGCCATTGTTTACCACTTATAATCACAATAAAAAGTGATAACAGATAATCAGAATTATAAATAATCAAGCCTTGGGATTACAAGTCATCGTGACTATTTGTAATCATAAAGTAAGATTGCAAGAAATCATAACTACCATATATCATAATCTAACAATTTCAAGTTATCTTAAATTCAAGTAATTATGATGTATGTGATTACAACACGGTTAGATGTAATCATAATTTCAAGTGGGACTTGATTGCATTCTAATAGGTATTGTAAGCATTTAAATATTTTTAAAACAATACATAAATTGTATATGTAAATAAATTGTTTAATTTACTATTGTTTGGTTTATTAAATTAAAACTTTTAAACATAGAATTACATGCGAAAATATGCACTTAAATACACGAATAAAATTACATTGTGATTACTCGTAATCACAATAAAAAAAGAGTTCTTATGATTGAGTAATCAAAATATACGATTACATGTAATCATGATTGCAAGTAATTGTGAATACATTTAATTAAAATATAAGATTACAATTAATTACGATTGCATACTATTTGCTTATTTAGTTTGTATCTATGTGTTAATAAATATTTTTATGTACGTAGAATGAACGTACGTGCATAAATAAAATTTATTAATGTACGATAAATGCATCTAAATTCGTATGTATGTAGACGTATATACGTGAATGTAGGATACGTACAATTGCTAATACATACATTTATTTTAAACTCGTGCAATATTTGTATTTATGCATGTACATGTTCGTACGCATGCACATAAGATATATGTATGAATGTACAGATGTAAAAGCAATGTAAGTATGCATCCACAAGCGTTATNTGTTTATTCAGAGAAAGTACGTTTTTGTGTCTGATTTCGTAACTTAATTAATAGTTAGCACTAATTAATTAGCATATTTGAGGTCACCCCCAGGAACCATTAAGATTGACACTTAGTTCGTGAAAATCCGATCATTAGAACGAAAGTTATTCAGGGTGATTCGTTTTTTTTTTTGCGGACTGTACGTGCATTGTACCTAAGAACATACGATTTATACGATATTACACACCCGATATTTGTTAATATTTATGCATATGAAATTCATGTACAGTCATATATGATTTGTAAGTGTATTGCATGTTCATATGAAATTACGCACATATCTACGTACATTGTCAAAACATGTATGTAATGTATGAGTGCACGTATGTATGTAGAAAAATATTTAAATACACTTGCATTACACGTATGTACATACAATGTATGCATTCATGTAAGTACATATAATGTATAAATGTGTGCATCTACAAGAAATATATGTATTTACAATGTGTGTATACACATACATTATGTGTATGCAAGTCAAACTCTTTAACCATCAAGACTATGTCTTTCCACGTTCTGCTCTTAACGTCTTATATGAGGAATTTAATCATAAAACTAAGACTTATCATAAACTAATTATTCTAGTAATCATAAACTAGTTATACTAGTTAAATTAGTAATCATAAAACTAAGTTATTTTAACTTACCCCAGCATGACATTATTGTTTTGTAACTTCCTATATTTAGTTGTATTAAAAAGAAGTTTATAAAATTTGTTCAAATATTTATAAAACTCGATTTCTAATCGTTATTCGCAATCGCAACGCTTAAGTACGCCCTCAAACGGAACCTGAAAATATCAAGCATTTATTTATTAAGTTTTTATTTAGGTTTATCATAATCATTGGCAGAGTCGGACGCCATTTTCTTAGTAGCAAATAAGAAGCATAAGATTTCGGCCATTTGTAACCATATATCATTTATCGTGTCGTATTGTGATTACTGGGTAATCATAATAATTATTTATCTGAAATCGTTACTTGTAACTTATAAAAATGATTACTAGTAATTTATATCTATGTACTTGTTATTTGTAGTTATCGCAATAGTAGTCAATTAGACTATTCCGAGCCTATTTCTATTAAGCAGTAAATTATTCACTTATTCTGAACTAATGAATGGATGGTGTTTTCAATATAAATGTAAACAATAACAATCTTGAGCTCAATACCTGTTCTAGTTCCGGTTAGAAAGTTTGCAACTGCTTACTACAGCTTATTCTGCGAGGTGATATTTTCAAACGTTTAATTTTGTTTTCAATAAAAAAAGTAATTAGATAATTTCTGAGCTCAAATCTGTCGTATTTCATAAGATATTAATGTTATTAAGTAATTCTGGTGAATTTGAAGTGAAAATTTGTTTCAGTTATTTATAGATATATTGTTAAAAAAGGAGACATGGTTGCTGGATTTCGAATAACTCGCTTTTTTGCTGTCCTGATTTGGCCTTTTTCCATTTGTTTATTACTGTTTGTTCTTGTTGCGAGCAGTGTATCATCTTACGTTAGTGTTATCACCTTTAGCATCGTAAACACAAGTATTCTTAGCATTGCAAACACAAGTAATAAGGAATCAAATACCACGCTTGTAAGAATCTTAAAACACAATGATCACGTTATGAGCCAAATGGCTTTAAAATACACCGGAAACGTTAACCCGGAAGTATAGACGGTATAGAGCTTGCAGCATTCCCTAGTGTAGAAAACATCATCCATAAAGAATAAATTATTTGAAAAAATGAATGACTTAATCTTTATTCAAAATATTTCTGACTAATGAATAAATCTTTATTTATTATTCAGGAAAAGTTTGAATAATTATTCATTATTCTGAATGACGAATACCCATCTCAATCGATTCGCAATCACAACGCTCGAATACGCTCTCTAGTGGGAGCCTGAAAATATCAGACATTAATTTATTTAGTTCCATCAAAATCATTGGCAGAATCAGGCGCCATTTTCTTAGCAGCGAATAAGAAGAAAAATTTCCCTAAGGAAAAGGCCGAAGAGCTTGAAAAAATTCTCCAGAATATTGGTAAATCTTTCAGAAACAGAACACGCCAAATATTTGAAGAAAAATTTCTCAATTTTTAACTTCTATTATCAGCAAGCTGATAACCTCCAACTTCGGGATTGCATACTGTTCAATGTGTGTATTACGGTAAAATAGATTTCTTCTGTCTTCAATTCATTACAAGTTAAAGTGAAGTCAACATTGCTTTCTTCATTCCAATGAATAAATGTGAATTCAGAACGTACAGAATTGTAATACTTATAGAATATTATTATTCTTTATAGAATAGTATATATTTCCGTATCTACATAATTCAGAAAACAACAATAAAAAATCTTCCGTATTACTTGAAATAATATCATTTGTGCTGATTATTAATGCATTTTCATCGTTTTCTTGGTAAGTGTTTTTTAGTTTTGAAAGAATAATTTCAACTAGAATTCAGCTATTCTGTTTTAAAGCTGCATATTAAAATTCATATCGAGATCTTTCAATTATAAAATTTTGCTGTGTGGTATGTTATCTTAAAGCAATGAAGAAATAATCTATGTATATATCATTTGAAGATAAAATTTTGAAACGAAGAACACTTCATTTTGGAATTCTCCGGAATTATAAATCAGGATTTTTATAATAAAATATTTTCTTGTAAATAATTTTTTTTTATTTGATGATAGTTCTCTACAGAATGGTTTTTTATGTCTGATTAAGAACTATAAGAATAAAAAAAGAAACAATATGGAAGTTTTTTATTTCAATACGAGGAATTTTTAAAATCATTTTTTTATCCTAAGAATTCTTTATTTTACGTTTTTTAATTTATAATTTTTTGATAAAAATTATAGTTAAAATAATTGTTTTGAAAAATTAAACAGTATAACATTATGTGTTTATGTATACTTCTTGCATATTCTAATGTTTGAGGTAAAATGATTCAGAAAAATATGGAACAAAAATTTGGTACTTACGTATTAACGCCACCGCAACTGCAGATTTGGCAGTTTTTAAGTACCGCCAATCTACACCTAAAATTTTTGCAACAAATCATAAAATGAAACACTTTATTTAAAATCAAGACACTTTCAAAATTCAAAACACTTCATTTAAAATCAAAGGATCAATTAATCGGATTTCGGTGCAAAATGGGCCGATATAGAGTTTAACATAGATTCAAAACAATCTCTATTTTCTTTCACCTGATGTGCTGTCGCCATATGAACTTTAAGAAACAAAATTCCAAATGAAATTACATTTCCAAAACGTACGTTTACCATAATAAAGTTTCATGTCATAAAAATTGGCACGTTTTCGTTTTTTTTTTTTTTTTTTTTTTTTTTTTTTTTTGGTATAATATTTTGCTTCTGAAAAAATAAAATTGCATCTTGTTCTATTTTTCGCGAATCCCAAACATGTATTTTCGTAGCACTAAAAAATGGACTCAAAAATCAGCAAACAACAAGGCCACAAAGAAACCAAAAGATGATATCCAGGATTATTTGATGATAATTTTCTATAGAATGGTTTTCTACTTCCGATTATGAATAAAAACAAAAAGCATGAAAATTATTCACTTTAATGTGAGGAATTTTTAGAACTGTTTTCTTTTCACAAGCATTCGTTATTTTACGTTTTTAAGTTTCTAAATAATGACTTTTATTGAAACTTGAAACTGAGTAAGAATTTTTTGATAAAAATTGTTGTCAAAAAACTTTTTTTACGAAATTAAATTATATAAAATTATGAGGCTTATGTATACTTTTTGCTCATTTTAATGTTTGAGGTAATATGATTCTTACAACTATGGAATATAAAATTTAAATAGGCCTTTCATGTTATACCATTAAATTTACTAAAGCTATTTCTCAGGCATTAGGTTTTAACTCTAATAAGAAGATACATAATTTTTTCCCGTTTATTTACAAATATTTTTCCGATATGTTTTGGATGTTCCTTCTCTAAAAAAAAAAAAGAGATACCATTTTGTTTTCGCTTGCATAAGAAAGAATATCAAACATTTTTCTTTTTAAAATTTAATAAGCCACACGAAAGAAAGAACGTTACAATGCTACATTAAAGACGTCTCCAGAGTAACTGAATAACTGTTCATATGGATGGTGTTTTCTACTCTAGGGTACGCTGCAAGCTCGGGACGCACCCACGGAAATGCTCACGGTTTCGGCACCGCTTGGCATTCTTGGCGGAAACTTTTAAGTCAAACCTGCTCTGTCGCCAAATCGCTTTTGCGTTGCGTTTATAAACAAGGAATAGAATTGTTTTCACTATTTTATTACAATTTTTTTCATTGTTTTAGTGTTTTCATAAGATCATGTAACTCAAATATTAAAACACAAAATTCTCTTTGCAATATTTAGTAATAATTTTAATCTGAACTTCTAAGCTGGAATTTAATTTTGAAATTTTATGACTGTGAAGGGCATTGACCTGATGACGTATTCTGATACATTGATTGTATTGACTTGTTTGGAGTTTTCTCAGAAGTGTTTTTTATTTTCAATTTCTTAGTTAAAAAAAAATTATAATTAAATAGATAAATGAAATATTATTTTTACTGAATTGATTTAAATTTTAATAAAATCATTTTATAATTTATTAATCGTTTAAAGTTATAGTTTTCTTTTTAATTAAACTCCAAATTTATAATTGAAATGCGTGCAATGAAAACTAGTGTTATACTTGCGAACAACTTTTTTTCGAGTTTAAGTGTTGTTAATTATGATGAAAGTTGACAATGTAATTTTCTCTATAAATCAACTATAGATATTTTTTAAGATGCAAGCAATCACGGTGGATAAAACAAATCAATTAGGTTAAAAATAGCATAAATGCTAAAGAACAAATAAAAGCAAAAGTTCTCTTAGAGCCCTAAAATATAAATTATATTTTACTTTTATATATACTTAAGTTCAGATTGGTCTAATCAAACTGAAGAAACAGAGAAACTCTTATGTCAAGGAACTGTAACTAATTTTATTATACATGTTTATTTAAGTTTTTAAAACTATTTACAAAAACATCTGAAATATATTTCATATTAACAAAATAGTTCACTGTTGCATTCTAAGGATAAATTATTTTAATTGTATAATTTGCTTTTGTAGATCCATTTCCTAAGATATTCCCCAATTAATTATTATTTGTGTAGAAATATCGATTTTTCTGTGAAGTATTTCTTATTATTTATTTTGAATCTACCATTCATTTTTTTT
>NC_092207.1:88218400-88231557 GCF_043381705.1 Parasteatoda tepidariorum
ATCTGTCGCCAAAATACTATGGAATGGATGGTGTTTTCAATAGAAATGTAAACAATAACAATCTCGAGCTCGGGACCTACTCTAGTTCCGGTTAAAAAGTTTGCAGCTGCTTACTACATGTTATTCTGATAGGCGATGTTTTCAAACGGATAATTTTGTTTTCAATAAAAGAAATAAATTAGATAATTTCTGAGCTCAAATCTGCCGTCTTTCATAAGATATTAATGTTATTATGTAATTCTGGGGAGTTTGGAGTGAAAATGTGTTTTAGTTATTTTGTTATTTATTATTAAAAAAGGTGACATGGTTGCTGGATTTCGAATAACTCGCTTTTTTTGCTGTCCTGATTTGGCCTTTTTCCATTTGTTTATTACTGTTTGTTCTGTGTATCATCTTACGATAGTGTTAGCACCTTTAGCATCGTAAACACAAGTATTCTTAGCATTGCAAACACAAGTAATAAGGAATCAAATACCACGCTTGTAAGAATCTTAAAACACAATGATCACGTTATGAGCCAAATGGCTTTAAAATACACCGGAAACGTTAACCCGGAAGTATAGACGGTATAGAGCTTGCAGCATTCCCTAGTGTAGAAAACATCATCCATAAAGAATAAATTATTTGAAAAAATGAATGACTTAATCTTTATTCAAAATATTTCTGACTAATGAATAAATCTTTATTTAAAATTCAGGAAGAGTTTGAATAATTATTCATTATTCTGAATGACGAATACCCATCACAATCGATTCGCGATCGCAACGCTCGAATACGCCCTCTAGTGGGAGCCTAAAAATATCAGACATTAATTTATTTAGTTCCATCAAAATCATTGGCAGAATCAGATGCCATTTTCTTAGCAGCAAATAAGAAGCAAAATTTCCCTAAGGAAAAGGCCGATGAGCTTGAAAGAATTCTCCAGAATATTGGTAAATCTTTCAGAACCAGAACACGCCAAATATTTGAAGAAAAATTCCTCAATTTTTAACTTCTATTATCAGCAAACTTGCAACTGATAACCTCCAATTTCGGGATTGCATACTGTTCAGATGTGTGTATTACGGTAAAATACATTTCTTCTGTCTTCAATTCATTACAAGTTGAAGTGAAGTCAACATTGCTTTCTTCATTCCAATGAATAAATGCGAATTGAGAACGTACAGAACTGTAATAGTTACAGAATATTATTATTCTTTATAGAATAGTATATATTTCCGTATCTACATAATTCAGAAAACAACAATAAAGAATCTTCCGTATTACTTGAAATAATATCATTTGTGCTGATTATTAATGCATTTTTATCGATTTCTTGGTAAGTGTTTTTTAGTTTTAAAAGAATAATTTCGACTAGAATTCAGCTATTCTGTTTTAAAGCTGCATATTAAAATTCATATCGAGATCTTACAATTGTAAAATTTTGCTGTGTGGTACGTTATCTTAAAGCAATGAAGAAATAATCTATGTATATATCATTTGAAAATAATATTTTGAAACGAAGAACACTTCATTTTGGAATTCTCCGGATTTATAAATCAGGATTTTTATAATAAAAAATTTTCTTGTAAAAATTTTTTTTTTATTTGATGATAGTTCTCTACAGAATGGTTTTTTATGTCTGATTAAGAATAAAAAAAGAGACAATATGGAAGTTTTTTATTTCAATATGAGGAATTTTTGAAACCATTTTTTTATCCTAAGAATTCTTTATTTTACGTTTTTTTTAGTTTATAATTTTTTGATAAAAATTGTAGTTAAAATAATTGTTTTGAAAAATGGTATAACATTATGTGTTTTTGTATACTTTTTGTATATTCTAATGTTTGAAGTGATATGATTCAGAAAAGTATGGAACAAAAATTTGGTACTTACGTATTAACGCCACCGCAACTGCAGATTTGGCAGTTTTTAAGTACCGCCAATCTACACCTAAAATTTTTGCAACAAATCATAAAATGAAACACTTTATTTAAAGTCAAGACAGTTTCAAAATTCAAAACACTTAATTTAAAATCAAAGTAGCTAATCGGATTTCGGTGGAAAATGGGCCGATATAGAGTTTAACATAGATTCAAAACAATCTCTATTTTTTTTCACCTGATGTGCTGTCGCCATATGAACTCTAAGAAATAAAATTCCAAATGAAATTACATTTCCAAAATGTACGTTTACCATAATAAAGTTTCATGTCATAAAAATTGGTACATNGTATTTCTCTCCTGAAAAAAAAAATTGCATCTTGTTCTATTTTCGGCAAATCCCAAAGACGTATTTTCGTAGCACTAAAAAAAGGCGTCAAAAATCAGCAAACAACAAGGCAACAAAGAATCCAAAAGATGATATCCAGGATTATTTGATGATAATTTTCTATAGAATGGTTTTCTACTTCCGATTATGAATAAAAACAAAAAGCATGAAAATTATTCACTTTAATGTGAGGAACTTTTAGAACTGTTTTCTTTTTTCCTTTCATAAGCATTTGTTATTTTACGATTTTTAGTTTCTAAATAATGACTTTTATTGAAACTTGAAATATTTAAATATTTTGATAAAAATTGTAGTCAAAAAATTATTTTTACAAAATTAAATTATATAAAATTATGAGGCTCATGTATACTTTTTGCTCATTTTAATGTTTGAGGTAATATGATTCTTACAACTATGGAATGTAAAAATTTAAATAGGCCTTTCATGTTATACCATTAAATTTACTAAAGCTATTTCCCAGGCATTAGGTTTTAACTCTAATAAGAAGATACGTCCCGCAGTGGACTGATCATTAAGACACAGTTCCCAGCAGATCACCGAAGTCAAGCATCACTGGCTACGGTGAGTGTGCGGGTGGGTGACCACTTGGATCAGTCTGCGTGGGGAACGAGGGTGTGCGGTATTGGTCCTCGTTAAACTGTGCTACCGTAAAGTGTTCGACTTCGCGCGCAGATCGTCGGGCTACCAAAGCGGGGGTGGAGTCGGGCTACCAGAGGATCAAAATTGTGATGGCATGTCTTCGGATCATCCTCCGGGATGTTTCCCAGACCGTCGCCAATAACCTATTGTGCAGCTCTAGTGCGACGTAAATTAGCAACAACAACTAATAAGAAGATACATAATTTTTTCCCGTTTATTTACAAATATTTTTCCGATATGTTTTGGATGCTCCTTCTCTATAAAAAAAAATGATACCGTTTTGTTTTCGCTTGCATAAGAGAGAATATCAAACATTTTTTTTTTAAATTTAATAAGCCACACGAAAGAAAGAACGTTACAATGCTAACGTCTCCAGAGTAACTGGATGACTGTTCATATAGAAATCGCAGGTATTCGTCTCATATAACAACGCCCCCTATAGTTCGTTGTGATCGCGAACGTGAAAAAAGCCAAACAAGAGTAACTTTTGTGTTGCCAATAAACAAAAAAGTTTTTCGTTTCTTTTTTTACGGTTCCTATTTTCTNTTAAATTTAGTAGGAACAACACAACCTTTGACGTAGGCTATATTATACCCAATTAATTTGGTGTTGCCAATAAACAAAAAAGTAGTTCGTTTCTTTTTTTACGGTTCCTATTTTCTAGTTGTGAAGTAGTATGTAACTGTGTAATGGCAGAAGTACGTAGCTATCAGCTTTCAAGCCGGGAGTAGTAATGATAGAATTGGTATTTATATTTGTTTAAGTAATAAAACTTTTCGAGTATCAAATTCAGCTATAAAGAGCTGAAGCGAAAAATTCTGCAAAAATGTTTCCTACCATTTTACTATTTATAATAAGAATAAGCAGTTGCTTGTTCATATAGTGCGTATTCTATAAAACTTGCTCACTGAGAGTGACTTGTTGCTATAAACGAATTCGTGTCTTATGCAAAAAAATTGGTTCAGGCATATATAATCACCACAGTGCTGTTTATGTGTATAGCAAAACATTTTCGTATATATAGGCTCCAAATATACATTATCATGTTGACACTGGGGAAAGTGCCTTGTTCAAGCAGTGCCTATAATAAAACATTTACATCTAAAGATACATTAAAAACACTTATCCATACCGAAGAAAAACCTTATTCATGCAGTGTATGTGATAAATCTTTTACACAGAAATCTTATTTAAATAAACACATTCGTGTTCATACGAGAGACAAGCCTTATTCATGCCCTGTTTGTAAAACATCTTATAAAGATGAATGTAAATTAAAAGAACATTGTGTTATTCATACTGGAGAAAAGCCATTCTCTTGTGATGTGTGCAATAAAACATTCACACACATGCAATGGATAAATAAACACTATGTTATGAAACATCCCTCATGTAGTGTGTGTAAGAAAACATTCACTAATATTACAGATTTAATAAAACACTGTCGTATTCACACTGGTGAAAAGCCTTATTCATGCAGATTGTGTGATAAAGCATTCTCTTTTAAAAGTAATTTAGATCTACACTTTCTTGTTCATACTGGAGAGAAGCCATTCTCATGTATTGTATGTGATAAAACATTCTCACGCAAAGACAAATTAAATGTACATTTTATTACTCACACTGGAAAAAAGACATTCTCATGTACTTTGTGTGATGAAACATTTACATTCGAAAGCAGTTTAAAGAAACATTATGCTATTCATGCCAAAGAGAAACCATTTTCATGTAATATGTGTAATAAAATGTTTGCAAGTAATACTAATTTAGGCAGACACTATAGGATTATTCATAATGAAGGGAAATCCTTCTCGTGTAGTGTATGTTTCAAAAAATTTGCCGACAAACGCAATTTAAATGAACATTATACTATTCATAATAGAAAAAAGTTATTCTCATGTAGTATGTGTAATAAGACATATGCGCATAAAGGCACTTTAAGAACACACTTTGCTACTCATATTGTAAAAAATTCATTATCTTGTTCTGTGTGTAATAAAACATTTCTCTCTAAAGCCAACTTAAATAAACACTATATTGTTCATACTGGTGAGAAACCTCACTCATGCAGTTTTTGTGGTAAAAATTTTGCACGAGAAATTTCTTTACGTAGACACTATCTTAGTCATACTGGTGAGAAGCCTTATTCATGCAATGTGTGTAATAAAACATTCACACAGAAATGCCACTTAAATAGACATCATCTAGTTCATA
Source organism: Parasteatoda tepidariorum (assembly GCF_043381705.1). NCBI lineage: Eukaryota > Metazoa > Arthropoda > Arachnida > Araneae > Theridiidae > Parasteatoda > Parasteatoda tepidariorum. The sequence goes on from NC_092207.1 coordinate 88,223,525, forward strand.
CTGTAGAAAAACCTTATTTATGCAGTGTGTGTGATAAGACCTTTACAGAGAAATACCACTTGGATGTACACAACCTAGTTCATAGTAAAGAAAAGCCTTATTCATGCAATGTGTGCGGTAAAACATTCACACACAAATACCCCTTGAAGAGACACAATCTAGTTCATAAGAAAGAAAAGCCTTATTCATGCAATGTGTGTGATAAAGCATTCACACATAAATACGACTTGAATAGACACATTAATCTTGTTCATAATAAACAAAAGCATGCAATGCAGTGTGTGTGATTAAGCATTCTCATAGAAAGATTATCAAAGTAATCACTTTCATGTTAATTCTTGTAAGCAATCCTCATGACCATGTTCCTCATATGCTTAGCTATTTATGTGATTTTAAAAAAAAAATTTTATTGTTTAAGCAATAAAAAAAATTAATGCTATGTATAATTTTTAAATTTCAAAGAAAAAAAAAATTTTATATGATTTTTTAAAAAGTATTTCATTCTAATTTCTAGAAAAATCCCAGTTTAATAATGAAATTTGAAGAAATTAAATTAAAATAGAAAATTATTAATAAATTTTCGATTTCTAAAATACTTATGATATAAAAGTTATTCTAAGTGTTTCATGCAGTTAAAGTAATCATAAAAATTTTTTTCTTTTGTAACCTTTTTAAAATCTAAATTTTAATTTGTTATTGACATATTAACTTAGTTCTTTAAAGAAAAACTGTATAAAAGAAAATTGATTCATTTTTAACTAATTGAACTGGATATTTAATATTATAAAATAAAAACAAAATCTAGTCAAAAATTTTTACAAAAATTACATACTTATTTTGTTTTAAATATTTTCATTCCATCCATGTAACTCTTAAAATTGAGAGGGAACCTTATTAGAGAGAAGCCTTTTTATGTGTGATAAATGAACACTATACTAATCATATTAAAGAGAACCAGTTGTCATCAGGGTTGCGGAGTTTTCAATTTTCAAAGAAAATTTTCTAGGAATTTGTGTCCGAGAGGTCATTCTTATTGCCTGAAATTTTTTTTGGGTTGTATAAAAATCCTGTATGGATAAAACCAGATTGGTGAAAAATATTCACCTGTGATTAAATTCTCAATCGAGTTCTCCGTCGCTTGTAATAAGAATGGCCTCAGAATCAAGGAAATGTGTTCAACTCCAATTAATAAAAAATTGCTAGATCTTTGCTTTAAAATTAAAGAAGTTTTTAATTTTAAATGAATATTTATAATTAGGAAAAAAACAGTATTACATAAAATAATATTTTTACATATTTTAATCTATAACTTATCACTAACTTAGTATATTTGAACATTTTTGATCTAAATATTGAATTATTATAATAATAAAAAAGTTATCAAGTTGTTTAATTCCTAAGTTCAAAAACAAAATTGCTCCACTAAACTGAAAATTTTATTAAAAAGATCTACAAATGAATAATATCTCTTCTTTTTGATGGTTTCCTTGAATATACACTAAACTATCTAGTCATGAAATATTTATGTTGAAGTGTGTATGAGAGATATTGATATTTATCTCTTTCCTTGCAATGATTTTGCACAATATCAATGTTTTGACAAAATATATAGTTTTTAAGTTTATTTCTTAAATTATGAAAATTCTAAAATACGTTGAAATTAAGCTTTAAAAAAGAAGCTTAAAGTTGTAAACGGAGTTGAACAATTTATCCACCGGCACCATAGTTCTGGATGTCATGTAGTACATGTGAGGAAGCATTCACGAGTAAAGAAAATTTAAATTGATGCTCCCTTGATCTTGANGATAAATGAACACTATACTAATCATATTAAAGAGAACCAGTTGTCATCAGGGTTGCGGAGTTTTCAATTTTCAAAGAAAATTTTCTAGGAATTTGTGTCCAAGAGGTCATTCTTATTGCCTGAAGTTTTTTTGGGGTTGTAAAAAAATCTTGTATGGATAAAACCAGATTGGTGAAAAATATTCACTTGTGATTAAATTCTCAATCGAGTTCTCCATCGCTTGTAATAAGAATGGCCTCAGAATCAAGGAAATGTGTTTAACTCCCATTAATAAAAAATTGCTAGATCTTTGCTTTAAAATAAATTAGGTTTTTAATTTTAGACGAATATTTATAATTAGGGAAACAAAAGTATTACATGAAATAATATTTTTACATATTTTAATCTGTAACTTATCACAAACTTAGTATATTTGAACATTTTTGATCTAAATATTGAATTATTATAATAATAAAAAAGTAATCAAGTTGTTTAATTCCTAAGTTCGAAAACAAAATTGCTCCACTAAGCTGAAAATTTTATTAAAAGGATCTGCAAATGAATAATATCTCTTCTTTTTGATAGTTTCCTTGAATATACACTAAACTATCTAGTCGTGAAATATTTATGTTGAAGTATATATGAAAGATATTGATATTTATCTCTTTCCTTGCAATGATTTTGAACAATATCAATGTTTTGACAAAATATATAGTTTTTAAGTTTATTTTTTAAATTATGAAAATTCTAAAACACGTTGAAATTAATCTTAAAGTTGTAAACGGAGTTGAACAATTCATCCACCGGCACCATAGTTCTGAATGTCATGTAGTACATGCGATAAAGCATTCACAAGTAAAGAAAATTTAAATTGATGCTCCCTCGATCCTGAGATGTAGTGTGAACGAAATGTTTGGAGCTAAAGTTAGCAGAAGTAGAAAATCACCCTGAATAACTTTTATTTTAATGATCTGGTGTTTATGAAATAATGGCAAATCTTGATGGTTAAAAGAAACTTCAATTATACTAATTTTTTTGTAAAAACTATTATTTAACTTATGGAATGATCATACCAAATTTCTATTTTCGACCACAGGCATGAAATTCTTCTGACTTTTGCTGGGATTTCTGACTTTCTAAACTTTAGAAGAATGCTCTATATTTCTTTATTGTTGTGTTGTTTTTCTTTTTATTATTATTTTATTCTCTTCAATCTTAATTTGTATATTAAAGCTTAAAATTTTGTTGGACTGTTTATACTCTTCCTATAGTAAAAAAGAATGTTAACTAATTTAAAAGATTTCTTTTTGTGGAAAAACATGCTCTTTTTATTTTATTTTTTTATTATGCACGTTGATTGGTATTTTCAGACTATTTGTTCTTTTCCTACTCTGATGTCTGTGACCTTTAAAATATTGGAGTCAACCGCAGTGGAGTAAATATGGTTCATCAGTTCAGTCAGAAGAATAAGAGAATAAATTTTTTTTTCATTTTTCACGTGTTTTACTGCATCTCAATAAAAATTTTAAACGAATGAAAATAAATTGCACATAGTTATGCAGATTGTTTATCAAAAGATAATTTCATGCAATGCATTATTTAATAAGGTTTGAAAAAACATTTGAATTGTTTGGTACAAATATTTACTCCATTTTTAACTATTGTAATTTTAAATGACAATATACAAAATTTGAACAAAATCAGACAAATAATTTCAACGTAACGAAACTTCTGAAAAGTCGTATTTTGTTCAAAATTTGTATTTTGTAATTAAAAATCAAGGCAATGGTGTAAAAATATTTGTATTTTACTGTAGTTTTTTTAATGCTTTTGTTTATAGACACTGTACTAATCATTTTTTCCCAGTTACATTAAAAAAATTTAAACATTTTACTATAAGAGATGCATGATATAGGCATTAAATNTTTTTTTTCTGCTTAGTTTTTTTAATTAAAATATGTTAATAATTTCAGAAAGATGATGCTTTTGTATATTTTAATTACAACAAGAAAATTGTAAAATCAATCTCGTCTATAATTATTCTTCCTAGAAAGTAAAAATTGACCAATTAGAAGAATTATTAGGAGACTGCGATCCTTCATAATTATCTCTAAATCTAAATACAATTTAATTACTCATAATTTTAACTGCTAAATTATTTTAATAATAAAAAGAAATACTGGGGAATGAAAACTCATTAATGTTTATTATTATAAAATATAAAAATAAAACAGTTGTTAAAAGTTTCAAAGCCTTTCAAAAATGTATGTCGCAAATGTTATTTCATTTAAAAGGAACCATTTAGATTTCAATAATAAGTTTTAAGATATTAATTGGTTTAAAGGTATGAACTTTAGCATGTAAAATTTATTAATTATAAAGCTGTTCTTAATTTAAGGGTGTGGGGGCAAAAGCGTGAATTCGAACAAAATTTTTGAAATTAATTTATTATAAATTTAGAATCCCTTTACTATTATCTTTCAAAAAGTACATTACTTTTGTCTGTACTCTAATTTATTAACGTAATTGTATGTAACAGTTTTAGGGCAAGATGATAACAGTTGATAGACTAGAGATTTTTAGTCTTTAATTTCGTGCTTTTATCTCAAAATCAGATTTTTTCACATTTTACACCTCCTTAATCACTATATCTACTCGTATGTATTTTTAAAATAATTGTATACAATTTTTCATGAGTGTTTATAATTATATCACACATGTTTTGAACTGTAGACTAAAAAGAAAATACAGAATTTTACGCATGTATTTAGCAAAAACAAGTACAAAAATTTTTTAAAATTTACTTTTTATCTACATTAATCCCTAGCTTAAAAGTATATGGACTAGCTTTTAAATTATTAGTTCAAAACACAGCGCCTTCTAAATAAAATCTTTAAAGGAGTTTTTATTTTAGGCGACAGAAAGTTTTTGACCGTGTTTTGAGTAAATGCATAAAATGCCATTGTTTACCACTTATAATCACAATAAAAAGTGATAACAGATAATCAGAATTATAAATAATCAAGCCTTGGGATTACAAGTCATCGTGACTATTTGTAATCATAAAGTAAGATTGCAAGAAATCATAACTACCATATATCATAATCTAACAATTTCAAGTTATCTTAAATTCAAGTAATTATGATGTATGTGATTACAACACGGTTAGATGTAATCATAATTTCAAGTGGGACTTGATTGCATTCTAATAGGTATTGTAAGCATTTAAATATTTTTAAAACAATACATAAATTGTATATGTAAATAAATTGTTTAATTTACTATTGTTTGGTTTATTAAATTAAAACTTTTAAACATAGAATTACATGCGAAAATATGCACTTAAATACACGAATAAAATTACATTGTGATTACTCGTAATCACAATAAAAAAAGAGTTCTTATGATTGAGTAATCAAAATATACGATTACATGTAATCATGATTGCAAGTAATTGTGAATACATTTAATTAAAATATAAGATTACAATTAATTACGATTGCATACTATTTGCTTATTTAGTTTGTATCTATGTGTTAATAAATATTTTTATGTACGTAGAATGAACGTACGTGCATAAATAAAATTTATTAATGTACGATAAATGCATCTAAATTCGTATGTATGTAGACGTATATACGTGAATGTAGGATACGTACAATTGCTAATACATACATTTATTTTAAACTCGTGCAATATTTGTATTTATGCATGTACATGTTCGTACGCATGCACATAAGATATATGTATGAATGTACAGATGTAAAAGCAATGTAAGTATGCATCCACAAGCGTTATTCGTACGTACATTATACGTAGTTAATTTGGCATCGAATATGCATGTAAACACGTATATTACTTTGTATGTACGTATGTAGAGACAATATATAACAATATATATATATATACGAGAATGACTCATCTGCGCATTTTTAATTTTCATCTAAAGCTGAAGTAAGCGGCATGAATAAGCATTGATTGAATTGCTTTTAAGTGCTCGTTCGTTATTTTGCACGACTAAGCATACATAGATTAAGTGCAAAGCAGTATTATTATATAAAAAGTATGTATTGTTACATATAATATAATAAATGCTCTTGCATTTGCTCCCTTATTGATTGTAATTTTAATTTTTATATTTATCATTTTTAAAGCAAAGTGATTGGGATTCCATTTTTCCTTAATAAAAATAAGCAAGACAAGGGAAATAAAAAGTAAAAAAAGCTTTGTCTTATAAAGCTTTGTTTATGTTTAACTGTTGTTAATTCGTATAATTAAATTCAATAGTATATATAGCAAGTACAATAAATGTACTCGTTTTTTCTCCGTCTATGGTGCCGCTTATGTTGGTGAATTTTGTCATAGTTTGCGTGGTGCTTATTCAGCATTTCATGTTATTTATAGGTAAGAAATTAACTTTGCCTGACTAGACTTGCAATGGTAAGAAATACATGCCTGATCGAAATTTTTTTGATTAATTCTATCGTATCGGGTTGTAAAATTTTGTGAAATTTGTGTACAATATTAAAGTTATTCTATAATTATTTGACGGTAAATTTTATTGTAACGACGGTTAGTAAAAATTTTATTTTTCCTAATAAAGTTGAACTGCTTTTATGATGATTTTCATAAGACATGATCCGAGTATTTTATGAGAAAAAGATTTTAAGTACACTGCTCAAAAAAATTAGGGGAGCACATGGTTTTAATGAAATTTAAGGAATATTTACACTGATTAGTAACAGAAAAGTAATCATTTATAATGTAAGACCGAGCAGGAAAAAGAAGAAGAAAACTTCATACGCAAATAAAAGTTCATGACGTCACAAACCAGAAAAGAAGATAAGAGCAGAAATCGGGCTGTAGCAGAGACGTCTGTTTCACTGCCGTAACTCAGAAAGTAGATTACTCAGTTATTGTTTTCGAGAAAGGGTGACTTGAAAATGTCTAAACAACGTGATTTACCTCAATCCATTGCATGGCGCATCATCGGCAGACTGGAATCCGGGCAAACACAACGCAGTGTGGCGGACGCTGTTGGAGTCAGCAGAAGTGTCGTTGCAAGGTTGTGGAATCGATTCCAAGAGTCTGGAAATGTGAGTCGTCGGCCACGTTCAACAACTGCAGCTGATGACCGGTATATACAGTTAACAGCTCGTCGTAACAGAACAGACAATGTTACTCAGCTGCAAAGACAGTTTCTCGTGGCAACCGGACGAAGAGTTTCCACCCAAACAATACGGAATAGGCTCCATCAGGGAGGTCACTATGCTCGTAGGCCCATGGTCTGCATTCCATTGACCTCAAGCCACCGTGCGGCTCGCAGAAGATGGGCTGCTGAACATCAAGATTGGGAGCAACGGGATTGGAGCCACGTATTGTTTAAAGACGAGTCTGTATTCAGTCTGGAGAGTGATACCCGACGTGTTTTGGTGTGGAGGGAAAGGGGCACTCGAAATAACCCCACTTTCATTCGTGAAAGGTCACACTACAGACGAGCTGGTTGGATGGTGTGGGGTGGAATAAGCATAGGTGAACATACGGACCTGCATATCATTCAGAACGGTACTTCGACGGCCCGCAGATATGCAGACGAAATATTGAGACCTCATGTCATACCGTACACAGCAGCCATTGGAGATTCTTTTGTTTTACAAGATGATAATGCGAGACTACATACAGCTCGTCTTGTGGAGAACATGCTGGAAGCTGAAACAATACAGCGCATGGAATGGCCAGCGAGCTCTCCTGGTCTGAATCCAATCGAGCATGTTTGGGACGTGCTCGGACGACGCATTGCTGCGAGACCAAGGCCTCCATTAACTCTCCGTGACTTGGAGATTGCCCTTCTTGAGGAGTGGAACTGTATTCCCCATATTCTCATCGATACCATCATCGCATCCATGGGAAACAGGTGTGCAGCAGTCTTAGCTCTTCGAGGAGACCACACGCCTTATTAACAGTACTGCATCATTTCCAAACATTACTTTTTTATCGCTTACATGTAAACCCATTGTTGCCTGAAATCGGCGTTTTGTTTTCTTCTCCATAGTTTCCATGAATTAAAGCTTAATTCCATATGTTTTTACGTCTTTTTTTCTGTATCACGCATTGATACGTATCCACTATCCATTTCATGCAGCTCTGTGGATGTCTCGCACGATTTTTTTACTTTCTTTGCTTGCTCCCCTAATTTTTTTGAGCAGTGTAGTTTGCGCATTTCACAAGCAAGCAATGGAAGATATATATA
>NC_092207.1:88232057-88291556 GCF_043381705.1 Parasteatoda tepidariorum
TTCGATCGCCAATAGAAATCGCAGGTATTCGTCTCATACAACAACGTCCCCTATAGTTCGTTGTGATCACGAACGTGAAAAAAGCCAAACAAGAGTAACTTTTGTGTTGCCAATAAACAAAAAAGTTATTCGTTTCTTTTTTTACGGTTCCTATTTTCTATTTGATTCGTAGTATGTAACTGTTATTATGGCAGAAGTACGTAGCTATCAGCTTTCAAGCCGGGAGTAGTAAAGCTTTTCGAGTATCAAATTCGAGTGCAGAAATGTTTCCTACCATTTTATTATTTATAATAAAAATAAGCAGTTGCTTGTTCATATAATGCGTATTCTATAAACTTGCTCACTAAGAGTAATTTTTTAAAAAAAATCTATGCAATAGTGTCCTTTAACCGTAAAAAACTAATAGGGATGATGACTTTTTGCTATAAACGAATTCGTGTCTTATGCAAAAAATTGGTTTAAACATACATAGTCATCACCGTGCTGTTATAGCAAAACATTTTCGTATAAATAGGCGCGAAATATACATTATCATGTTGACACTGGGGAAAGTGCCTTGTTCAAGCAGTGCGTATAATAAAACATTTACATCTAAAGATACATTAAAAATACTTATCCATACCGAAGAAAGACCTTATTCATGCAGTGTATGTGATCAATCTTTTACACAGAAATCTTATTTAAATCAACACATTCGTGTAGAGACAGGCCTTATTCACGCCCTGTTTGTAAAACATCTTATAAAGATGAATGTAAACTAAAAGAACATTGTATTATTCATACTGGAGAAAAGCCATTCTCTTGTGATGTGTGCAATAAAACATTCACACACATACACTGGTTAAGTAAACACTATGTTATGAAACATCCCTCATGTAGTGTGTGTAAGAAAACATTCACTAATATTACAAGTTTAATGAAACACTGTCGTATTCACACTGGTGAGAAGCCTTATTCATGCAGTTTGTGTGATAAAGCATTTTCATTTAAAAGTAATTTAGATCTACACTTTCTTGTTCATACTGGAGAGAAGCCGTTCTCATGTAGCGTATGCGATAAAACATTCTCACGCAAAGAAAAATTAAATGTACATTTTATTACTCACACTGGAAAAAAGACATTCTCGTGTACTTTGTGTGATAAAACATTCACATTCAAAAGCAGTTTAAAGAAACATTACGCTATTCATGCCAAAGAGAAGCAATTTTCATGTAATATGTGTAATAAAACGTTTGCAAGTAATACTAATTTAGACAGACACTATAGGATTATTCATAATGAAGGGAAATCCTTCTCATGTAGTGTATGTTTCAAAAAATTTGCAAACAAACGCAATTTAAATGAACATTATACTATTCATTATGGAAAAAAGTTATTCTCATGTAGCATGTGTAATAAGACATATGCGCATAAAGGCACTTTAAGAACACACTTTGCTACTCATATTGTAAAAAATTCATTCTCTTGTTCTTTGTGTAATAAAACATTTCTGTCTAAAACCAACTTAAATAAACACCATATTGTTCATACTGGTGAAAAACCTCACTCATGCAGCTTTTGTGGTAAAAATTTTACACAAGAAATTTCTTTACGTAGACACTATCTTATTCATACTGGTGAGAAGCCTTATTCGTGCAATGTGTGTTATAAAACATTCACACAGAAATGCCACTTGAATACACACAATCTAGTTCATAGTAAAGAAAAGCCTTATTCATGCAATGTGTGTGGTAAGACATTCACACACAAATACTCCCTGAAGAGACACAATCTAGTTCATAATAAAGAAAAGCCTTATTCATGCAGTGTGTGCGATAAAACATTCACACATAAATATGACTTGAATAGACACAATAATCTAGTTCATAATAAGGAAAGGCCTTATTCATGCAATGTGTGTGATAAAACATTTGCACTGAAATACCACTTGAATAGCCATAATCTTGTTCATAATAAACACAAGCATGCAATGCAGTGCGTGTGATTAACCATTCTCATAGAAAGATTATCAAAATAATCACTTTCATGTTAATTCTTGTAAGCAACCCTCATGAGTATCTTCCTCATCTGCTTAGCTATTTACGTGATTTTAAAAAAGTTTCTTATATTTTTTATTGTTTAAGCAATAAAAAAAATTAATACTATTTATAATTTTTAAATTTCAGAGAAAAAAAAATTTTTATATTATTTTTTGAAAAGTATTCCATTCTAATTTCTACAAAAAAATCCCAGTTTAGTAATGAAATTTGAAGAAATTAAATTAAAATAGAAAATTATTCAATAAATTTTCTATTTCTAAAATACTTATGATATAAAAGTTAATCTAAGCATTTCATGCAGTTAAAGTAATCATACATTTTTTTTTCTTTTGTAACCTTTAAAATCTAAATTTTAATTTGTTATTGACATATTAACTTAGTTCTTTACAGAAAAACTGTATAAAAGAAAATTGATTCATTTTTAACTAATTAAATTGGATATTTAATATTATAACAGAAAAACAAAATCTAGTCAAAAATGTTTACAAAAATTACATACTTATTTTGTTTGAAATATTTTCATCCCATCCATGTCCCATGTGACTCTTAAAATTCAGAGGGAACCTTATTAGAGAGAATCCTTTTTATGTGTGATAAATGAACACTATACTAATCATATTAAAGAGAACCAGTTGTCATCAGGGTTGGGGAGTTTTCAATTTTCAAAGAAAATTTTCTAGGAATTTGTGTCCGGGAGGTCATTCTTTTTGCCTGAATTTTTTTTGGGTTGTAAAAATAATCCTGCATGGATAAAACCAGATTGGTGAAAAATATTCACCTGTGAATAATTTCTCAATCAAGTTCTCAGTCGCATGTAATAAGAATGGCCTCAGAATCAAGGAAATGTGTTCAACTCCAATTAATAAAAAATTCCTAGATCTTTGCTTTAAAATAAAAGAAGTTTTAAATTTTAAATGAATATTTATAATTAGGGAAACAAAAGTACATAAAATAATATTTTGACATATTTTAATCTATAACTTATCACTAACTTAGTATATTTGAACATTTTTGATCTAATGATTGAATTATTAAGTTGTTTAATTCCTAAGTTCACAAACAAAATTGCCCCACTAAGCTGAAAATTTTATTAAAAAGATCTGCAAATGAATAATATCTCTTCTTTTTCATTGTTTCCTTGAATATACACTAAACTATCTAGTCGTGAAATATTTATGTTGAAGTGTGTATGTGAGATATTGATATTTATCTCTTTCCTTGCAATGATTTTGCACAATATCAATGTTTTGCCAAAATATATAGTTTTTAAGCTTATTTCTTAAATTATGAAAATTATAAAACACGTTGAAATTAAGCTTTAAAAAATTAGCTTAAAGTTGTAAGCGGAGTTGAACAATTCATCCACCGGCACCATAGTTCTGGATGTCATGTAGTACATGCGATAAAGCATTCACAAGTAAAGAAAATTTAAATTGATGCTCCCTTGATCTTGAGATGTAGTGTGAACGAAATGTTTGGAGCTAAAGTTAGCAAAAAAAGAAAATCACCCTGAATAACTTTTATTTTAATGATCTGGTGTTTATGAAATAATGGCAAATCTTGATGGTTAAAAGAAACTTCAATTATATACTAATTTTTTTGTAAAAACTATTATTTAACTTATGGAATGATCATACCAAATTTCTATTTTCGACCACAAGCATGAAATTCTTCTGACTTTTGCTAGGATTTCTGACTTTCTAAACTTTAGAAGAANTTTTGCTTTTTATTATTATTTTATTCTCTTCAATCTTAATTTATATATTAAAGCTTAAAATTTTGTTGAACTGTTTATACTCTCCCTATAGTAAAAAAGAATGTTAACTAATTTAAAAGATTTCTTTTTGTGGAAAAACATGCTCTTTTTATTTTATTTTTTTATTATTGATTGTTATTTTCAGACTATTTGTTCTTTTCCTACTCTGATGTCTGTGACCTTTAAAATATTGGAGTCAACCACAGTGGAGTAAATATGGTTCAGCAGTTCAGGCAGAAGAATAAGAGAATAAATTTTTGTTTCATTTTTCACATGTTTTACTGCATCTCAATAAAAATTTTAAACGAATGAAAATAAATTGCACATAGTTATGCAGATTGTTTATCAAAAGATAATTTCATGCAATGCATTACTTAATAAGGTTTGAAAAAACATTTGAATTGTTTGGTACAAATATTTACTCCATTTTTAACTATTGTAATTTTAAATGACAATATACAAAATTTGAACAAAATCAGACAAATAATTTCAACGTAACGAAACTTCTGAAAAGTCGTATTTTGTTCAAAATTTGTATTTTGTAATTAAAAATCAAGGCTTAAAATGGTGTAAAAAATTCTTGTATTTTAATGTAGTTTTTTTAATGCTTTTGTTTATAGACACTGTACTAATCATTTTTTCCCAGTTACATTAAAAAAATTTAAACATTTTACTATAAGAGATGCATGATATAGGCATTAAATGTTTGAAAATTGTATTTTCTGTATTTTACAAATATGTGTTTACTTTTGTTAAAAATAATTTTAAGCTCTTCTCTGCAAACATTACAGATTCTGTAATGTTAACATTCAAAAGACATATTTCAAACAGTATGGAGTCTCACTTTTGATGTGTTTTAAAAATGAAAAAGCAATGCCAAAAGACTTTTATTTTTATTTGGTTTTGGGAAATTATCAGTTTTTAAGAATGGTTTTGAATAACAGTTTTCTTTATTTTCTAAGTATTTTGAAATTAATATAAAAGCTATTTTGGTTTTGTAAATTTTTCTATTCATTGTCTATCCAATTCATTCTTTTTACCTGTCTTTACTTCACACATTATTTGATGTAGAATTTTTGGATTTACTCTTTTTGAGCTGTCCACAATTCTAACGTGCAAAAGAAAAAGAAAAAAAACTCAGAAGTAAGCGACAAAAAATTCAAAATTAAGATTTTTATATATTTCGCATTTCTGTATGATCAGCTACTTATTGAAAAAAAAAATTTTTTTTAATTAAATTCTGTTTTATCAGTTATTTGATTATTTGAAGTCCTATTTCAGCATTCATAGTATTAGCAATTGGAAAGAAATAGTTGCCAAGCCACTTTTCTCAACATCTACTGTGAGGTGCTTACGTTGTTTTTTCATTTGCACGGTAGAATTGATGGAGAGGCTAACAAGTAGTCTAATACTACACATTTTTATTTGGAACATAACATTATATTTTCTATGTATTTTTTTCAATAATTCTTTATCGAACTTTTAATTTTAAAATGACATAAATATGACTGCTTACTGACTTAGTTTTGTAATCACATTGTTTTAATTTTATAATGTTTTTATATGTTTGTCCTGCTTTAAAATTAAAAGGAAATATTTTGGGGCATTATTACTCTTGAAAATAATTATAATAATGTGAATCACTTTCACAAAATTTAAACAATTTGAAAAGAGAAAATAATGCAACATCCATTTAAAGTTCCAAAATGCTATAGTTTTACTGATTCCTCTTTTATATTAATTTTTTTTTTATTTATATAATTTATTTTTGTATGTTTCTTGTTGCAAACCTTAATCTTTTGTCATTCAAAATAAGTGCTCGTATATGCATATTGTTATGTAATCATTACATATTATTGTAATTGTTACATATAGTTGCTGTGCTCACAAATGTCATTTAAAAATAAAGTTTTTAATATGGTTTATAATGTAGTGCTTTGTTTCTGAACTGTAACTAGGAGGTACAAATGAATGGAACACCTTGTTTCAAAGTGGTGGAGGGAGTTAAAAATATTAAAAAAAGAAAATTTGATATCATCTATGGTCAGATCCTTATACAAATGGCAATAATGGAGGACCATTCCAAAAAGTGTAAAACATTTTATGAAAAATTTTGTTTTTAACTTTTATCTGGGTAGCGCATCATTTCTTGTATTTGCAATTTTTGTAACTGGAGTGTCATTTAAAACTTAAAGAGAAAAAAATTTACTGAGTGTCATCATATTTTCCAAAAACTTTTTACTTTTCATACTTTGAGCTGAATCTTATCTTTTTTTTAGTCCAGGGAAAAAATTTTGGAACTTATTTGATTCCACAATAAAATATTTTAGACACCTTAAATTGCATTTGCTACATTTTAAATAAATTAGTAGTATTTTAAAAAAGAGTCAATGTTTCAAGTGAAATTTTTTGCAATCTCAATATAATTGGCATAAAACTTATGAATATTAAATATAGAAAGTCTATCAAATTATTTTTAGAAAATAATACTTTTAACTAATTAGAAAATAACTTTAAATTTATTGTACAATTCGACCACGCTGACCTATTACAAACAATACTATTGTAAAAAAATAACTGGACTGAAAGAGAGTGTTTATGAAACTTATAACACTTTATTGAAAAAAATAAAAATTCTCCTGGTTTTTTGTACATTTTTGGAAAATTCCCTAATATTGAGTGGAATACTCCCTAATATTCTTAAAAATATCTTTTTTGAAATAGCATTTTTGCACTGATTTTTGCTTGCTTGAATATTTAAATACATATTACTAATACGTAATGAAGCGAGCCTCATTTACAGAAATCAGTTAAAAACTTTTTTTTCATTCTAAAAAAAAAAAATTTTTTTATTCAGAACTCCATTTTTATATTAATTAAAGAGTTTTTTGAATAAAATGCTTATTACTATTCAAAATTAGTAGTAAATGTATATTACAGGCTCACAAGTGCATTTCGAGTTCATTTAATGTCAATCATAAACTGAAAAATATTGCCGTTTTTCTATTTCGCTGACCATAAAAATCCTTAAAATTTCCTGCACGTGAAATATTTAGTACATTATGCAGCAATTATCATGAAATTTATTTTTTGTAAAATCTACTACATTTTTTCCTATCCATATTGACAGCTATGGATTTTATATAATTTGATGTACAGTACTCCAAAAAATATCATAGTCCGGAATAACTTTTAATTGATGGGATCTTCACATTCTAGAATTCAATCTCAATAAGTTAGACGATATTTTAAATTACGAAATCAGGCATTAAAATGGACTTTCTCGGAATAAATTTTCGGATTTCTGACACACCCAAAAATATAGGAGGTGACCGCAATTTGGGAAGTATGGTCCCAATAGTTTTCTCAGGAGAGCGCTCCAAAGCTTGGGCCCCTTTGTTTATCCAAAGATAATTCCATGTAAAAAAAAACTTTCAGTAAACATTTATTGTAATTATTTTAATAATGGAATATTCAGAGAAATGGAATTTACTCCCTAATTTTACTTTTTACGTATTTCACCATATCTCGAGCACTTTTTAAACGAATTTCAAAAAAATTGTTCACAATTATGAAATTCGTTTTTTCAAAGATAATTATAGCAAAAAATAAATTTGACTAAAAAATTTTTATTTTATTTAATAATGTTCTAAACATATTTGAATAGTTTACTATTCAAATATGTTAACAATTTTTTACATCTTTTTAGAAAAGTCGTACATTTAAAGTTCAATTTTTCTGGAACTTTCGACCGATTTCGCACAAATTTTGTATTTTGCCATTTAAATTACATTCTTTAAAATCCAAAAAGTGGCATAAAGCATTTTTAAATTTAAAATTTTTCCAACCGTAGTTAAATTGAAAAAAAAAATATTTACTGAAATAAACAAGCAAATCTCCTGACCAAGCTATTTGGACCATATTTCCCAGATTACAGCTACCTCCTATATTTTGGGGGTGAGAAATCCAAATCCTTCAACAAAAGAAAGGTATGTTTATTAAGAGAAAGTACGTTTTTGAGTCTGATTTCGAAACTTCAAATATCGTCTTCATTTATTAATTAGCATATTTGAAGTCACCCCCTCGAGCCCTTAAAATTGAGTTCTCGAACATGATGATCCGATCATTAAATTAAAAGTTATTCAGGGTAGTATCTCTTTTTCTTTTTTTTTAGGCGCACTGTTCTTTATTAAATAGTTACTACAACAATTGTCATAGTTGTGCTGATAAATCACGGAAAACCAAGCGCTGCTATTGTAACAATCATTTCCCTAAAANGGAGGAGAGGGAAGGGAGAAGGGCTAAAGGCATGAAACCGGTCTCTCCCCAGATGGCGTATTCGAGTGTTGCGATCGCGAATAGAGGATGGAAGTACGTTAGTTTCTCTCTAGATTTTCATATAGATAAAAATATTTTAACTTGAAAAACTATATGGAACTGAGAACTACATTAAACATAGTTCTAAACAAAAGCATCATGGTTATTTTAAAAAATATTTTTGTTAAATAAAAAGGAGAAATATTAAGAAAAGGGAAAATATCGTAGTGCATTCCTATACAACTGAAAAGAGGAGGAGAGGGACGGGAGAAGGGCTAAAGGCATGAAACCGGTCTCTCCCCAGATGGCGTATTCGAGTGTTGCGATCGCGAATATTTCCCAGATTACAGCTTCCTCCTATATTTTGGGGGTGAGAAATCCAAATCCTTCAACAAAAGAAAGGTATGTTTATTAAGAGAAAGTACGTTTTTGAGCCTGATTTCGAAACTTCAAATATCGTCTTCATTTATTAATTAGCATATTTGAAGTCACCCCCTCGAGCCCTTAAAATTGAGTTCTCGAACATGATGATCCATGATCCTCGAACATGATGATCATTAAATTAAAAGTTATTCAGGGTAGTATCTCTTTTTTTTTTAGGCGCACTGTTCTTTATTAAATAGTTACTACAACAATTGTCATAGTTGTGCTGATAAATCAGGGAAAACCAAGCGCTGCTATTGTAACAATCATTTCCCTAAAAAAGTTCATTGAAATATTTCACGCTAGAGTTGCACAATGGTCTATTGGCGACTGTATGGGAAACATCCACGAAGATGATCCGAAGAGGTGCCATCACAATTTTGATCCTCTGCAGAAGGGATGGCTCCCCCGCTTTGGTAGCCCGACGACCTGCGCACGAAGGCGAGCATTTTACGGTAGAACAGTTGAACGAGATCAATGCGGAGCACTCTCGGTTTCTACGTAAGCAGATCAAAGTGGTCACCCACCCGCTTTCTGATTGCAGTCAGTGATGCTTGACTTCTGTGTTCTATTGGGAACCATGTCTTTAAGATCAGTTCACTTCGGGATACCCTCAAAATTTTTAAAAGTGGAAAATTATTGGGGACGTGTACCCTGAATGAAGTAATCATCCACCTGGTAGTGAATGACAATTTTCACCCCTTACCTGTTTTAAGGCTATTTACTTTTCTCTTTACCAGCGTGCATTCAAGATGCAGAGTCCAAAATGATACAGCAAAAGCAAGAAGTGCCTGCCGGAGTTAATATATATACGTACATATAATAATAAAATATTGCGTCAAAAAGAAGTGCGCAAAATATCATATCATGTAATATTACACTAAAAACCAATAACGGGTTCAAGAAAACAAAATCTCTAAATGCTTAAAAAAATTCGATGGGAAAATAATACTTATTAAAAACTATGACGCAAAAGCATATTTTATTTTTACATTAGTAAACTATCACAAAAAGAAACTATCAAAAAATTTGACTTCTTTCACCTATGTCCCGCAGTGGACTGATCGTTAAAACACGGTTCCCAGTAGATCACTGAAGTCAAGCATCTCTGACTACGGTCAGTGTGCGGGTGGGTGATCACTTGGATTAGTCTGCGTAGGGAACGAGGGTGTGCGGTATTGGTCCTCGTTAAACTGTTCTACCGTAAAGTGCTCGATTTCGCTTGCAGGTCATCGGGATACAACTATTCCCTCTGCAGAGGATCAAAATTGTGATGACATGTCTTCGGATCATAATCAGGGATGTTTCCCAGACCATCGCCAATAGCCCATTGTGCAGTTCTAGTGCGGCGTAAATGAGCTACAACAACAACTCTTTCATCTATTGTGGCGATGTTTAGAAATTCCATAAAACTTATATTTTAATTATAAAAGGAAAGATAAATTTAGAGAAAGAAAAACCTTTTTTCTTCTCGCTTTCGATATTTGGTGGAAGGAAATTCTCTCGTGTTGTTGTTGTTGTTAATTTACGTCGCACTAGAACTGCACAATGGGCTATTGGCGACGGTCTGGAAAACATCCCGGAGGATGATCCGAAGACATGCCATCACGATTTTGATCCTCTGCGGAGGGGATGGCACCCCCGTTTCGGTAGCCCGACGACCTGCACGCGAATTCGAGCACTTTACGGTAGCACAGTTTAACGAAGGCCCCTGTGCGCGTAAAGTCGAGCACTTTACGGTAGCATACCCTTGGTCCCTACGCAGACTGATCCAAGTGGTCACCCACCCGCACACTGACCGCAGCCAGTGATGCTTGACTTCGGTGATCTGCTGGGAACCGAGTCTTAACGATCAGTCCACTGCGGAACAAATTCTCTCATCTGTTTTCTTCCTTTCTGCTTGGATTACAGTCCCTGTAGTAGCTATAATATTAGCCTTCTACTTGTAACGGGATTCAATTTCCCGTTCTGATCGGACTAATATAATGCCCTGGATGGCATCAGGGCCAAATGAAAAATGTAAAAATGCATGTGTGAAATATAAAACAAACATTCAATGATATTAACCCTTGCCCCTGCTCCAGAAAACTTCATCTCTTGGGAGACAACCCTAGCACCAGGGAGTGTAGAAAGATTTAAATCAGGTGTCACTAGATAGGTTTTTTAAAGCATCAGAAGAGTCTGTTTTTATTTCTGCCCTAGGGCGAGTATTTCTCAAAATTTCCCAATAAACTTAACATCTTTTCTGGACAATCCAAAATTGCAATAAATATAAAAGTTCTTGTTAAAGATTTTGAGTCCAGTCCCAGAGGGTGAGAATACTTACTTTTTCTTTAAAAACCATGTTTAATTCAGTTTTTAGCTCCGTATAGTTTTCTAACTTAAAAGTTTTTAGCCTATTTGAAAAACGAGATAGAAACTAACGTACTTCCTTCTTGTATGACTATACACGCGCTAATCATGAAAACGTGGAAAGTATTAACACAGGAAGAGAGTTTAACTCTACGCCACCTGTAACCCATTTCCATCTCCCAAAATAAATGGTGAATTAAAAATATTGAATTTTCGGAATTCTTTTAAATTATCTGTATAAAGGTAAGATACTATTTCAATTTTCTTAAGGAACATAAAAAGTTGTTGTTGTTGCTAGTTTACGTCGCACTAGAGCTGCACAATGGGCTATTGGCGACGGTCTGGGAAACATCCCGGAGGAGGATCCGAAGACATGCCATCACAATTTTGATCCTCTGCGGAGGGGATGGCACCCCCGCTTCGGTAGCCGACGACCTGCGCGCGAAGTCGAGCACTTTACGATAGCACAGTTTAAGGAGGACCAATACCGCACACCCTCGGTCTCTACACAGACTGATCCAAGTGATCACCCACCCGCACACTGACCGTAGCCAGTGATGCTTGACTTCGGTGATCTGCTGGGAACCATGTTAGGAATATAAAAAGAAAAATGCATTTCAAAATCTAATAATCATTTTTTTTTTTAATAATATGGATAAAATAAATTATAAACTAAAACTAATGAAGAAAGCTGAGCATTTCCATTTTGAGTTTCAAATAATTATAATATAATGAAAATTAATTTAAACTGAAAATTAAGTTTATACTAAAAATATTACAAATTGCAAGAACACAAATTTTAAATTCATATCTCTAGTTTTTTTACTTTTATTATTATTCTTCTTTTAAACCAATTTAATCCAAGAAACGCAATTTTACCGAAAGGACAACCATCAGCGCTACGCAATATTTTTCAAATGTTCCGATTAGAAATATTAATAGAAGTTAAAGTATTTGTCAAAATATTTAGTCTTTTTAAATAGTAGCTACCTCGGTCAGAGTTACTTCATAACCGTAACGTTCGACCATAACCCAAATCTGTTATGTCGGCAAAGGTGTAAAGCGAAAACTGTACAGCATTCAACGTGAGTATTAAGCATATTTATATACTAATTATTCATAATTCCTTTACAATAACTAGGTATAGTTCTTTTTTAGTTATTATTTTATCCGAATATATACTTCATATAATTAAATTGGTTCCCAAAATCTTGATTAAAAGTGATTGTTGTTTTCATGTTTATATGGTATCTCCAGGAATAAGTTAAATTTGTGTTGTTCTTATTAACCTAAAACAGTAAATATTGTTATTTCTTTGACAACTTTAATGCATATATCAAATTTATTAAAATATACCGTTTGTTTTTCTTATTTTGTCTATTTTTTATGATAATTATTTCTTGCTATTTAGATGTATGCCATTGGAGCTAAGATTTTGAAACCCCATAATGAAAAGCCCGATGAATTGGAAAATACAATATCTCAAGTATGTTTTGTTGTTATTAATTTATAAGCTTCCCCAGTGATGAGTATCCTTACCTACATTGAAGTTATTATGAAATAAAATTATATCTCTGATGGGGAAGCCTCTTTTGATTAATTTTTAATAAACTATGTTACCAATTTAAAAGATGTTGAAAAACAGAAATTGTGAGATTTAGTCTTGTTCTCTAATTCTTAAACTTAACTTGTTGTTTACATATTTCAGAGTTGTAATAATTAAAATAATTAGGTTAATTTCCCATTTTTATTATGTATAAATGTTTATGTAAAGCTTAACTTTTATTAATATATCCTTAAATATTGTATGATTTATTGGTTAGTTTAGTCAGTTAGTAATAAATGGTATTAACTCATCTTGGATTTGTTAACTCTATTAGTATTCTAGTGCATTCATAATTGGTGTTACAATATTTCTCTTGCTACTGAATTAGTTTATAAGCAAAAATTGTTCGTAAATTATGGAAATTAATCCTAGATTATGTCATGAGCTAAAGTTACTTAATCGAATTGTTGATCGATATTAATACAATCTCGTTCTCCAGAGAGGATCCAGTTTTGTGTTAAAAATTTCTTACTGATTAAATATTTTCATAAAATTTGTAATCTACAGTTCTACATTAAGTTACGGATAAATTAAATTGATTGTAATTCATTGATGCTTTATTAGTCTTTAACATGCTTTACTCTGCTCCATAGGCTCTTCTAGAGCTTGAATTAAACAGCGATTTGAAAGCTCAACTGCGAGAATTGTACATAGTTGGTGCTAAAGAAGTTGATGTGGATGGAAAAAAGGTATGTTAGATTTTTATTCTGTATTTATTTTAATTGCTCTTTGCTCTAAATTTTTCTTTTAAGTTTTCTAACATAAATTTTTTTTTAGATGTCTGATATAAAAGTGCATATGAGATGTAAATTGATAAGATGTTAGTAAAAATACATATTCCTATCACTGTTAGTTCCGATATACTTTATACTCTTTTGGGCAGAGTTTCAAAAGCTGCAAATCTATTTAGCAGTGTTATCACTACAGCTCGAGAATCTCGCCTATTTTTTTCTTTTGTCGCAATAAAAAAAAACTAAATTACAAAATTCAATTTTGGAATAAATTTCGTCTTTTGCCACTATATATAAAATACGTTTAACTTTTCTTCCTTAAACTTTCATTAATTTGAACATCGGTCCTTGTTATCTAGCTTCCCTATTTATCAGTATTGTTCATAGCTGTTGCGAACAGCAGAGCACCAACCGAACCACGGAACACATTTCTCTGCGACCGCGTGTTCACCGTAGGTAAGGTTTCTTCGTGTAAGACGTTTACATTTTCTTTGCATGAACGTAACAGACAAATGAAACAAATGTCGGAAGAAACGGTCAAAGCAAATACGGATATTTTTCAGCCAAATAAATATAATAGCCGATGAAAAAGTAGATATAGAGCGTTTTCCATATAATGATGCAGCAAAAAAATTCAATTAGAAGATGCGAATATTATAATTACAGAAATAATTTTTTATCTAGTCTATTCCTATTGATTGTTACAATTCTCATTGAAAATTTACTGTGGTGATGTAGATTTTTTTGCTGATACATTTGCTTGAATGTAGTTAAAGTTAGTCCAAATCTAGAAGTCTCATTTGATTCCATTGGCAGTTATATGTATATTTTAAATTTTCTAAGAGATCAAATTATGTTTTTTCAAACTTTGTGTATCAAATTTGTGCATGGTAGCTCTGTATAGGATCTATAACATTAATTCCCTAGAATATGTTTATTTCTTATATTTACGGAAATCTTTAATCAGCTGAGTTAAGCATCTTTCATATCTATCTGAAGGCCTGGTTTCTTAGGACAGGACGCCGTCAGCTGGAAATCAGCGCTAACCTCTGATTGGTCCATTTGTGAGTTTCATAGTGTACGTCATCGAACGCTCATCTTGAACTTGATGACGTATACTATCAAATTCACAAATGGACCAATCAGAGGTTAGCGCTGATTTCCAGCTGATGACGTCCTGTCCTATGAAACCAGGCCTTGATGTATATATATTCAGTCTATGAACTTTCTTACATTAAGGAAACTAATGTATTTCCCTCTATTTAATCTTTGATGACGAAATATGATGTTCTTGTGTCTGGTTTGGACGGGAGCAGTTGTTACACATTAACAGATTCATTTAGGGGGGGAATTTAGTGTTACTAAAAAAAATACACCTCTTAATTGAAGGTTTGTCTTTCTTGAATAATCAAGTGAAAAAAATAATTTTTTACCCTTTTTTTCTATCAATTGACAAGTTTTTCATATTCGCATGATTTAAGTCATTTATTACCCTTATTGTGATAAGTGACTTATATATTATACATTGAAAATCGTATTCACATGAATTTTAAAATCTGATGTCAAAACTTTTATGAATGTAATAAAATCAAATATCAAAATTTGTATTCATGTAATTTAAATAAATTGAATTTTGCATTGATATAGATTATCTGCCGTGTAAATCTAGCATGAAGCTTGTTGTTTGAAACTAAAGAGAAGTGTTTTAATTTTATTATGGAAATCGAGAATTTAGGGTAAATCTAATAAAGTCTATTTAAATGAAAAATTTGGTTCTTTTAACCAGTGACTATATTCTTAACTTCTACCTCTTCATTGTACCAGCTCTTAAACTGGTGTAATTAAAAGGTTTTAAAAATTCTTTTCTGTTGCTTTAGATTTTTATTAAAAGTGTGTAGACCAGTATTTAATATTTGAAGAGCTTAGTGGTATAGCTGGTTAAGTGACATGTATGGAGAGAAAAAACTGGGGTTCCTCGAGGAAAGCTCTTACTTTAGCTTCATTTAATTATATGATATTTATTTTGCTAAATCTGTTGAATCCGGAGATACTCACTTGAAGGATTAGTTAAGCGACTTAACAGCAAATAGTTATAAATAAGCCTAGAAAATCTCTTGCTTGGCATTAAGCACTAAGCTACGGGGAGTAAGAAATATTTGGATCTGCAGCTAAGAAAAGCAGCTATAAATTAAAAAATTGCTAAATTCTTGCCGTGATATCAAGCAATCTCTCTTTATTGGAGTTGGAATAAAATTAACAGACCCCAAAAATTTATGACAAACTTGCTTCTCAAACATGCTTAAAGCATAGATTGAAGGGAAATGCAAAAAGGAGGAGTAAATAAATGTTAGCACTTGTTTGCTCAAATTCGCTAAAGTGTCAATTCCACTAGTTCTTCCACTAAGCTCTTCATTTGTTGTACTTTTTTTATATTCTGAACAATGATGTTTCAATACTTTCGTTCTCCTGAAATGCTTGTGTAGAGTATTATATTATCTGAGTTCAAAGACTTCTTTAGCAAATTTATTTTTAATTTTAGCTTATTTTTTAAACCACCACTTTTGTTCTCCAGAACTGGCTGTTGAGAACATTATAATCTGAATGTGTGTCATTCATTGTTTTTTCTTCCCTTCCATGTCAACCACTTCTCTTTAACCATGATGTTTAACACTTTCGTTCTCCTGAATTGATTATGTAGAACTATGTCATCTGAGTAAAAGAAAGATTTGCTATTTCTTGTTCTGATTTCTGATTCAGAATGATGATATTTGAAACCTGAATCACGTGATTATACTAATAGGGACGTAATTCTGATTGCAAATTTTTATGAATAACTCTTTATTTTAAGCTATTGAATATTTTGCAGCTTGCTATGATGATCTATACATTCTGATATCTATGATTATTCATTATGGGACGTAATTCTGAAAGCAAGCTTATATGTTGTGATAGTGGTTAAGAAGCTAGAACCTCTGTTTTCTCAGCTAATTAGGGTTTTCAAAGTTTTTTGGCTTGATATCTCCCAACCTAATTAATTCTGGTAAAATAATCTTAGTGTGTGTCCTTTATTACGGTTTTCTTTATTTTTTCTCCCTTATCAACCACATCTTTTTTACCATGATGCTTAACACTTTCGTTCTCCTGAATTGATTATGTAGATAACTATGTCAACTGAGTAAAAAAGATTTGTTATTTCTTGTTATGTTTGCTCATTCAGTCTACTAATTCAAAGTGATATATTTAAACCTGAATGACGTTATGTAAATTGGGACATAATTCTGGTTACATTTTTTTATAAATGACTATTTAAAGTTATTAAATATTCTGCTGCTTGCAATGATGATCTATTCATTCTGATATCCATGATTATGCATTATGGGACGTAATTCTGAATGCAAGCTTATGTATTCTGGTTTCAAAGTTAAGTATGCTAGAATCTCTGTTTTCTTAGCTAGCTAATTAGTTGTCCAAGTTTTTGGCTTGGTATGTACTAACCTAATTGGTTCTGGTGAATTTGATTGTGCGTGAACACAAGCTTATTCCGAAATATAGGTGATTCTTGTCGTTTTAAAATCATTTCATTTCCATAGACTCATTTTCCAGATCTAGGGCTTGTAATGATGTCAGTACTTTCTGATATTTATGATTATACATTATGGGACGTAATTCTGAAAGCAAGCGATAAAGAAAATATTAGACTGCTCCAAATAATATACTGTCTGATTTGCGTGAATTGTAGATTTGTGCCTATGATACTTCTGATGAAATTTAACTCTTTCTTAAAATTGTTCTCTACTAACTTAAAGTATTAAAAATAAGTGTTTACTAGACTTTATCACAAAGAAACTATTTTTCGGTTGTATTATTTCATAATAGTCGAAAGTGTGCAATTTTACATTGCAAAATTGGTCAGTTTGCGAGATCTAATTTTAAAGACTTTTCAGCAACTATTCTGTCGATTTCAATCAAATTTTGTATTTTGCCATGTAAAAATGCACACATTAAAATTGTGTGTACTTTACAATTCTAATTTTTTTTTTTTACTAAGTAAAAAAATTTCCCTTCGCTTGAAAAGTTTAAAAAGTAACAAAGGTATGATATTGGGGCTCAAACTTATGCTCACTTTCCTGACCAAACCATTCGGACCATATATCCTAGGTGGGGCTACCCCCTATATTGGTTGAGGCAGAATATGAATCTGTTGTAAAAGAGGTATGTAGAGAAAATACGTTTTTGTGATTTTGTAGCTTAAAATGTCATCCACTAAATACCTCAAACCATCGTCCTTCAGTCCATTTTTTCCCCTTATTTCCAGTGTTATACTTTTTTTGCACACTGTACATATATTGTGAGGAAAAGCTTTAAAATACTTTAATTTGAGGGGTTTGCAACATGCCTACCTGCCAAGTCTCCTGTTTTTTAACGAATACCCCTGTATTTTATCTCTTGTTTACCTGTGTATTTTCAAATTTCTCCATATTTGTTGAAGAAATTATAAAATAAAAAAACATTAACGATAAAATATACACTTGCAGAAGTGCTTATTCTTCAACAGATTGCCAGTACTGCAGTATGTTGAGTGTTTATAGTTTGAGTAATTATAAATAACGGTTTTAAAAAATCTCTTAGGTTAAGATTTATATACATATTTTTTATTTCGTTAAATGTAAATGCTTATATTTTGAATTTCTCTTTTTGACTCTTGTGATTATGCATGATGTATTAAAGCAGTGTTTCTTAACCTTTTCGGTATAATGGACCACTTTTAAAAAATTTTAAGAAGTCATGGACCCACCCCCCTATGAAAAAAATAATTGCCAAAACATCAATTATTAGAAAACATTTAATTTTATTATTTTAATAGTATATAACATTTTTAATATTAAAATTTTTAATGTGAAGGTTGCTGCTGATTTTCCTTGATTAATAAATTGAATTGGGAGATGGCTTTCGACAAAACAACGCTCGTATCATGCTCAACATATAATTGATTTCGATGTTTCGTTTTTATTGTTGAATGGAAAATCACGCTTTGCAAAGATACAATGTAGCAAACGGAATTATAGCTACCATAGCTCGCTTTACAAGCAATGGGTAGGCTTCGAAACGTTTTAAAAATTAGGAGTAGTCAGCGAACCCCCAAAATAAGACTCATGGACCCCTTAGGGGTCCATGAACCACAGGTTAAGAAACCCTGTATTAAAGCTTAACTCATAACCGAAAAAATGTCTCGTAAAATCCCCGTTATTTTATTTCTCCAATGTTGGCAGATAGTTTCACTTGCTTTTTTTTAATTTGCTTATTTTTGTCCTCTGCAGGCTTTAGTTATTTCTGTCCCCGTCCCTCAATTAAAATCCTTTCAAAAAATTCAAGCTAGACTTGTAAGAGAACTGGAAAAGAAATTCAGTGGCAAACATGTTGTCTTTATTGCTCGAAGAACAATTCTGCCTAAACCCACAAGGAAAATGAAGGTGAAGAATAAGCAAAAGAGGCCCAGGAGGTATGATATCAATCACTGCTCTCCCCCTATTAAATCAAAAGTTTCAGAATATTTATTGAATATTTTGTTTTTCAGCCGTACTCTTACTGCTGTTCATGACGCCATTCTTGAAGATCTAGTATTCCCTGCTGAAATAGTAGGCAAAAGGATAAGGGTGCGTTTAGATGGATCTAGACTAATGAAAGTACATTTAGATAAAACACAGCAGACTAATATAGAACATAAAGTAAGTTTTTTTATCTGCTAGTTTCAATTTTAATGTACAGTTGTTATTTTTCCCTACAATATGATTGCGGGGTTGCCACAGGCGACTAAAATGCAACTTTTTTCAGCGTGAGGAGACTATGGCAACTTTTTGTCCCTGAAGAGACTAAAAAAAGCAACTATTTTCAGGAAAAGGACTTTTCTGTACTCCTAGCATTGTTTTTTTTAACATAATTGGGTTGAAAACCTGCAGCCTGCGAATTTTTGCTCTTATTTAGGCAACTATTTTCATGCTTTAAGCTACTAAAAGCTACTATTTTGTTAATTTTTTTCTGTGGCATCCCTGGATTAGCATATTACAGGGATAACATTTTTTAGTAATTGTATTTTGGTTTAAAAGGTTAAATATAACACTTAAATGAATACGGATTTAGATAAGTACCTTTGAAACTTAGTAATTATTTCTTAGTAACTGAACTATAATAATCAATAATAGAGAGCATTTTTATTTTTAATGAGTTTCCTCATTTGACTTAATCATTCGCATCCTATTTTATTTGTTCAATGGATTATTTGAAGTTATGCTGTATGTGATGCATAAACTCAGAGGTCATTTACATTCATGATATATGCTCTGCTAGATAGTATCTGATCAGCTGCTTTTTTATTTCATCTATGGAATATCAGGGTTGCCATTCCACATGGAGAACAGGGAATTTAAAAATTACCTAAAATAACAGGGAATTTAGATTTTTTCGTTACAAATTAGGAAAATACAGGTAATTTTTTTTTAAAAAAAACCACTCAAATCGTTATCTATGGGATATTTAACCATGATATTTCAGCTATACTGAACTATTTCATTTACCATAGCATTATTTGTGAAAGTTCAGCTGTGTTTCCAGCAATTGAAACTAATAAGTATAGTTAGCCCAATATAGCTCACACAAGAGCACACTAATTGTTGTTTCCTCTTAATATAATAACATGTACAAGGAATTTTTTTTTCTCCAGATTTGAGTGGCAACCCTGAATATTTTCATTAAAGGTGCTGTATGCTTTAATTTATGGTTTTTGATGATGATATCAATCCAACTCTGATTTTTTTTCTGAGGATAGCTATATCTGATTTCAATTACTGTACAGTAAGATAGTCGAAAAGTTGTTTAATTGTCTATAATTTAGGAATAATTGTGTGGGGAATTGTGCTGAGTTAGAAATCAGTATCCATGATGAGAAAACAATCCAACTCTTATGAAGTTATGCTGAAAATGTTATCTGATCTCTTGTTAAATAGTAATCATAGTAAAAAGAAATTCAATGCTCATTTTCTTATTGCGTCTTTCATTCCAGTTCTTATACTAATCGTGAGTGTATTATAACTATTTAATGTGCAGTTTCGCAGCCTTTTTAATTAAAGGTCTCGTGCCGAAGTATCTAGGCATATAGATAGCTATTGTGGTGGTTTTTATCTATACATCAGTGTTTTAGTCACTTAATACTTTTAACTATTAAAATTCTTATACAGCTGAGGAAACCAAGCTAATGCTTTTCAAACATATATCAGGGTGCATAGCGTTTGTAAAAAGTACTTAAAGGTGCTTTTTGGGAGATTTCATTTTTAAAAGCTTTTAAAGGTGCTTTTTTCAGCTGCCGTTTTTAAAAAGTGCTATTTTTTTCACGAATAATTTTTTTTTCCCTTCAGTGATATCTGGCGGATCCCCTGCATTTCACGAAAAATGGGGTGTTTGCTACGTAATCATTCACACGGACTTCATGTGGTACCCACGTTATGACTTGCGCATGCGCGCACACTCGAAACTGAAACCCGAGTGCTCCAATTCGGATAGAGTCAGATCCTTATTAAATGTTTTTCTTTTTAATTTATAATTTTATTCTTGTTTATTTTATTTTACTTCTAACACTTTTTTGATGTAGGGGGTAAGGGTACTTTTGTTCTGAGTTCAGAGTCAAGTTGAATTCACTTGGTGATGTGGGAAAGTACTGATTGTTTCGATTTGAGTTTTCTTTTTGAGTTTTTTTTTTTTTTTTTAATGCTAAAACTGTTCATAAAAAGTTTTTGTTTTTCAATAATATCATTGATTCAATATGAATTTTTTGAGTGCTTGAAAAGTTTTTAAAAAGTGCTTATTTTTTATTCAAAAATTTGGCTACGCACCCTGTATATATCCTTATAAAGAAAATTTTATCAAATGTTTTTTTATGATCCTTTAATTCAAAAGTTCATTTTACAAAATGAGTTAAATGCTGTGCTCATGGAATTGAAATTAAAGAAATAGTTTAGATGAATTTTATTCAGGCTAATTTGAGAACTCTTTTATCGAGTTGAAATTTTTTGCCTTCTGTTCCATTCATGACTAGTTTATAAACGTGATGAATAAAAAGAAAATGAATTCTGTGAGTAAATTGAACTCTCTCACTGATGTTTATTTCCTCTAAATCTATTTTCATCCGTATCCCATTTATGTATTTGAAATTACTGCGAATGTATTACCCTGAGTTTTTTTAGTATCATGTACAGAAACTATATGATGTGAAGAAAAATTCTAATAGAATCATGTTCAAATGATGAGGAATAAATTATGAAATATATGAATAAATAGAACTCTCTCACTGATGTTAAATCTCATGGTTCTTTAGTATTTGCTCAAGTGATAAACAAGATTCTATCCTCAAATAAAATTTAATTTGAAATTTAGTTTATTTTTATGACTGCAAATGATGAAAAGGAGAATATGAAACCTATGAATAAATAGAACTCTCTCACTGATGTTAAATGTGGAGAATTTTTTAGTGTCCTGAATTAGCATGCAGTATGATGATAATGAGCAAGCTCTGGTCAAGGGAACTCTGTTGTAATTATTTATTACAACAGAGTATTATTGTATGTTGAACCGAAATTTCAGATGATTTTTATTGTTTTTCTCTTTGCACTTTTGTTACTTTTTAATTCTTTTTATGGTTCTAATTGTTTCATATATTGTCAAAGTGATTTTTTTAAAATATGAAGTTTACAGAATACAAAAAGTATAATTTCCCAGAGCCTGTTTTCTTCTTTGATAGAGTAGTTATGTTATAAATAAATTCTCTCACTAGCATCTTCAATTCTCTGATATCCTGGACAGAACTGAATGTGTAGTTTATATTTGTTTGTTATTATTGAATTAATTATGTAATGATAATGCAAATGATGATAGATCAATTATGAAGTTGATGAATAAATAGAACTCTCTCACTGATGTTATCTTTTCTAATATCTGGAATTCAGCTGAATATACAAATAAAAATTCGTATTTTTTTGTAATTTTTCGATGTGATGTTTAATCAAATGATAATAGATAATTATGAAGTTGGTGATTCTCTCACTGATGTTATCTTACCAGTAATTCACTATTAACCTAAATTATATCCTACTGAAGCTGGGTGTTTATTTGTAATTATTGGATTACGTTATGTTTATGCAAATGATGAGAAAAAAATTATGAAGTTGATGAATAAAAAGAACTCTCTCACTGATGCAATATAAACAGTGTACTGTAAATTTGTCTTTTTTTTTTTTTTTTTTTTTTTTTTTTTTTTTTTTTCACTTAAAATTTTCTAGTCTTTGGTAGGTGCCTAAGGTATTTTTTTCTCACGTCAAAATCTCCTTTTATTTATTTATAAGTTTCTAAACAAATCTTAAGATATTTATGATATACATGTGATGAGTAAAGCCCGGAATTTCAGGCAATAAAAAATGCAAAAATAGGCAGGCAAAAAGGCATTTAAAAAGCTTGAAATAGGCACTTAAAAAAGGCACTTAAAATTGGAGCAAANATATACTAGTGATGAGACTACAGTTTTGAATCATGTGAAATAACAGAACTCTCTCACTGATGTGTACATTAGTAGTCCGATTATTTATAAAAGGCATAATGCTGAGTTCACATTCTTAAAAAGTTTATATCTGTTATTGCATGTTATGAAGTTTTTGTGTTAAATGTTTTCTTTTTTTTATTTTCAGACTGATACGTTTGCTGCTGTTTATAAGAAGCTCACTGGCAAAGAGGTTACATTCGAATTTCCTGAGCCATTGTTCTAACTGAACTTGTAAATCTACTTTAAAATTAAAAAATATCGAGAAAGACAATAGTAGTTTTTTATGCTTGTTACTTTTCTTTATGTATGTATGTTTTGTATTAATATAAAAAATATTGGGTATAATTTTTTTAAAAATATAATTGAAACAGCACTTTTATTTGACACTTGGGTGTATAGTTATAGTTAAATGGATAGATTTTGTCCTCACTTGTCAATCTTTAAAATATTTTTTTTCTTACAGAATTATTAAATGACAATGAGTTTTAAATTAATAACTAACTTTACATTCTTAATTTTGTTGACAGCATCTAAGTACCTTTATCATTTTCATAATGCATATGACTTTTTTTATTCGAATTACTAAAGGGTTGACTCACTGACATTATAGACATTGATTTTACCTGAATGGGTCATTCTCAGTGTTGCCAGGTGCCGATAATCGTTTACCACCAGATAGCGTTGTAAAAACCCCCAAAATTTTTAGCTTGATGTATAAAAAATACCACAAAAGTTAAATCATGTATAGAAAACGTTGCTTTAATACTTCTTAATATTTTATTATCTACAAATTAATAATATGCTGATAATTAAAAAAAGGGATGAACAATTGTACTATTAATTAACCTTTAAACTGCTTTTCATATTCCCAATCTTTCTTGCACTTTTGTTCGTACTTTTTTTTTCTTTATCCTTTGGCATTATTTTTGAACCATGCACATTAAAATGTTTTAATAATTTGAATTCAAATTCACCAAACGCGCAGGTTGATCGAAAAAAGTAATAACTTACTACATAAGTTCTAAGATTAAATCTTAATCTTTTTTGTTTTGGTTTAACATATTGATTTTCATATAACCATCTCACACATTCAGTTATATTATTTGATGTTAGAACGTAACCAAAATGAAACTAGTAAAATTCACAAATAACCCTAACACTGAATCTAAAAAAATCCTTCTAAATTTAGGGGGAAAACCCCTAATCTGACAACACTGGTCATTCTTTTAAAAATATATGTATCTTCTTTTTTTCTTGAGAAGTTAGGAACTTTTCCTTAATTAACTTAGTTAATAAAATGACTAAAGTGTCTTAGACGCAATTACTAAATGTCCTGGAAAACACTAACCAATTATGTAATTGTCCCGGTTCCATTCAGTTTGTAAATCGTGATTTATTAAGACTAGCTTTATATTTAAAGTTATTTCATAAAGTGTTTTGAGTGGTCTCATTCTTCTTAAATTTTGTAGAGAAGTTATGGCGTGATTAAAAAAAAATTTAATACTGCTAGTTTTTAAAAGAAGTATGATACATTGTTTCTGATGTCAAACTGATATTTAATGTGTAAAAAGAATGCTTTTCAACCCATTCTAGCATATATGTCGTGAGCTAGCGCTTTGTAAATTTCCTATGCCGTTGAAAGATTATCGCCCTGAGCGTCGTTGACGAATTGCTAAGTAGAGAGCTGGGTATTAGCTTATGGCATAGACATGTGGTAGTGGAGTGACTTGGTTTTGATCTCATTTTATGTATCAATATGGTATAAGTTAGACAAGTTATGAAAGTTTTGTCACAGTGCAGATTTTGATCCAATTTTACTTAATATTTTAGAAGACCACAAGACATCTCCATTTCAAGGATGGGTGGGTAATGAGCCACAGTGGCTTAAGGCATTGCTCCCCAAACTTTTTATAGTTAATAATAATTTTACCGCGGCAGCGGATGTTTCTATATATGTTAGATAGTTTTGATTTACTAATTTAAACATGCCTTCAAAACAAAATGCAGTTATAGTTTGTCTATGGTAAGAACTTCTCCCGCCACTAAGTCAGGCGCCTGCTGCTATGGAAACAAGGATAGCTCATTCCAGGGAGGTTCTCACTTCTCTTCATTCTGCGGCTAACACAATAGACTGAAGAAAAAGATTTAGCCGATCAGAGCCACAACCCTACTTGAAATAGTTTTACCGTAGTCACCGCCACGAGTCAAGGCGCATGGCTAGTTAGGAGAATTCTTACTTTTGACAAAATACATTCCCAGTGTGTGTTTATCTAAGATAACTTCTCGTCCGTAGTAAGTCGCACAAACCCGAGATAAATACGCAGTAAATAAAGTGGAAATTTAAATGTTCCTTAGCTGACTCGGTGCTATATGATTCACCGTCCGAGGGTTGGGAATCACTAGGCACTCTGGCTAATCGAAACGCCTCCAGCACTAATTTAGTAAGGCAAGGTTTCTCGTATTGTTTTTTACTCTAAACCAGTGGGGCCCACGCCCCACTGGGGGGCAATTCGAAAATGGACTCGACAAGAGTTTTACCCATTTGCTCCGGGACATTTAAATACAATGCTAGATCTCGGTGCCAAAATTGAAAGAAGAAAAACAAATTTTTAAATAATGGCGGTCAATAAATATTATAAATTCGTTTGATGAGACAAAAATATCAACTGGGTTTTTGGCGTCGTCAAGTTAACTAACCTCCCTGCGGCACATGGCGGCTCCGCGTAGACCCCTTGACGATTTAAAATTTCGCTAAACTATGCAGTTGTTCGCATCTGAATGGCCCGTCGCAACATTCAGTGATAGAAATCAATACCATAGTATGTATTTAGGCATAGTATGTAAAGGGCATTTTGTTAAAGAAATGTTCGGTAAAAGATTAGAAAGCACCACTACCTCCAAAGATATTATATAATAAGCTTGAAAAAACTACTTAGATGTTAATATATACCAATGAAAAATATAACATCTTGTGCTACAGATGGTGCTCCTAATATGATGAGCAAGAAAAATTGCTACTTAAAATTGATGATAGATGAGAATTCAAAAATGATTCTTGTGCATTGTGTTATTGCATAGGGAAAACTTGGTAGCTAAAAACATCTCGCCTGTTCTAAATGAAGTACTTACATTCACTAATAAAGTGTATGAATGCTATTAAAGCTAATACCAAATGTGAGCGCCTTTTCAAGCTGTTTTATGAAGAACAAAATGCAAACCGTGTGAGACTTTTACTTTCCTCTGAAGTAAGATGGGTCTCTAAAGGGAACTGCTTGAAAAGATTCATGGAACTGTTTGATACTCTTAGTAATTTTTTATGCGACAAACCTGATAGGAACTATCTGTTGACAGTCGAAGGTAAAGTATTTGTAAGTTAATTAGCCGATATCTCTGAAAAACTAAATATATTAACTAAGCAACTTCAAGGAACAAGTAAAACTCTTGTTGATACAAAAACGAAGATATTTGGCTTCATTGCCCTTATTGAGTTAAGTCTGAAAACAAAACCTTGGATCAGTTTAATTGTCCCCAAAAATTAAAAGTAAATCATGTCGCTTTACTTGATATTGTCGATCGTCTGAAAATTCTATCGGCTGATATAAAAGAAAGATTTTCTGATTTAAAACAAATAGATTTTTCAACACGGATGATGCAGCCAATGTTAGTGCATTTGTCTGTTATATGAAATATGCAGTGTCAAGAAGAACTCTCAGAAATGCTAAATGATAAGTCAGTTAAAACTTTATTTTCATATAAAAGGAGTGATGGCATGGCTTTGTGAGGAAACAGAAATCAAATACCCAAATATGCAAGAAAACTATTGTTACCGTTTCCATCTTCATATTTAGCTGAATGTGGATTTAGTGCTGTAAATGATTTACTGGTAAGAAAAAAAAGAAAGGGAAATCGCCTGGATATAACACAGTGGGTAGACTTGAGGCTGCAAGCTAACCAAATTGGAAACTAACATAAAATCTCTGTGCAGCAAGCGCAAGGATCTCTCCATATTAAATTATTATAGAAAATTCTTTATGAACATTATTTCGAATTTGAATTTTAGTTTCTCATTATAAGTCGAAATTTTACTTACTGTGTTTCGTCAACAATTTACTAGAGATTTCTCACTGAAACCTATCATTTAAGTTTCTTAGGTGAACAAGGAGGACATAAGAATTTTAGAAAGGCTTGAGTGGGGCATGGCACAAAAAAGGTTGGGAAACACTGCTCTAAACCCAGTAAAATCAAGATAATGTTGCTAGAACAGATAGTTTCGAATTCATAGTAGATGTAAAACCCTCGTGATTTTAGTTTCAAAACGAATAGTTCTATTGAGTTAATTCGATTCCCCACCAGCAGCTTCTAGTCCCAGTCACCTATCCTGCACGACAAAAGGATACTCCTTTCATACACCACAATATAATTAAGCGACCTATACTTTTATTATAAATAAGAATTCAGTAGTTATTGATGGCTTATTTGGGTTTGGGGGCAGTTCAAATGTTACAAGGGATCTTGCACTGTTGCTTAGGTTAACAGGTCGCAATACCCCCCTTGCACTTTTTCATAAAATTAGTTATAATCAGTTACATTTAATTACCGATTTGATGTTTCAAAAATGTATGGTTTATTTATTAAATTAATTTTAAGAAAAGAAATATTTATCATCACGTGAGCCGCTTTTCGAGAACAGATGTTTTCGAAAATTTCATTTGCAATAGACTTAGTTTTTTTTTTCAGGCAGCAGTGCCATCTATTTTCGAACTTTGTAAAGTTAAAATTTAGTGGGGGCAAATTTATATTTTCTAAGCAGAGCGTATCAACGCTTACGAAAAATCTTCCGTGATCTTCGTTTCGTTCTGTAGAACAATTTTGGAGTAAGCTTTTACGTTTGCTGCGGATAATTGAAGTTCAGCTAAAATCTAAGAATTATGTGTTTTAAAAATATGTATACAAACTGAATTCAATCAATCTTTTTAAAAAAATTTATTACGTTTTTAAGTTATGTTTTGTTCTTAATCCAGTCAATGAAGCTCGAAACTCTGGTGTAAATTCCTGGATAACCGGGCTCACCACAGCTGTATCCAGAAGAAACTATACCGACCAAGGAGTATGGTATACTTGGATGAAAGTCTCGTAGGTTTTTGTCGTTATCTTTAAGCATCAATGGTCCCCCGGAATCGCTCTAAAAATAAAATCTTGTTATATTATTTGAAAATGTTAATTGCAGTTAGGCGATTTTATTTACTGCCCGAAAGTCCCATATATTTGAACTTCTCAAATGCTTGTCCTATAGTATAAATCCCGTAGGCTGAGAAAAATTCTAAATACAGTGAACTTGGCAGTTTTCAAAGAGCTAGATTTTCTTATTAGCCAATGACTGCTAGCTGTGCGTATCAGCAGTTTTCAAAGTGCAGGGTTTTCCAACTAGCCTACGACAGATACCAATGGATAGATATTTCAAATTGGGTTTATTATTCTTTCACAAATACTATGTAGCTAATTTCATAGTGCCTCACTTATCGCTGAACTCCAGTTTTGCCAAACAAAAATGTCAAAAAGAATTAGTTATTTTTATGGCAAAAGGTTTGCCTTAAAACTGACGAGCAATGAGGTTCAAAATAAATATTTCTAGCCTTTTTAACCATGGACTACTCACGAAAGCTGGGCAATATTCACAATTTTTTCCCATACTGGAGTGTTATAAGCGAAGTAATTAATTAGCAATACAGATAACGGTACCGTTCGCTGATGTTTTATTTTAATTTATAATTTTAAAAAAAACTGATGTCTATTATAAGTTAAAAAGACACTTCTGCACTCACGTTATTTGAATGAGAAGTGAGTGCAAAAGTGTCGTTTTAACTTTGAACCAGCGATGCGTCTTTTAATTAACTGATGTCATAAACAGCAAAAGACGTATGTTGTCCATTATGTCATTACAATGAAATTACATTTATTTTGAGTTAATTAAAAATATGCGTTTATACCAAAAATTATTTCGTATTGTAAAAGTATTTCCTATATGTAAATTTTAAATGAAAAGCCTTTTTTTTCCTGATAAAAAAAAATTCTGCATTTAATAAAAATGTGATCCAGAATTTCATCAAGTCTGGGATTTTAGTTTTATACATATATTTACATGATTAACATAAGGACAAAAATAATTTAAGAAAAAGAGATTAACGAAGAAAATTAAGATATATATACATCGTCTTGCATAACAAATACTTACTGTTATGCAGAATGAAAGTTTTAATGATTAAATTTCCGTTTTTGGAATATTAATTTCGTAATAAGTATAGAAAATTTAAAGATAAAGTTCACTACAAAAATTGTTACCTGACAAGCATCCTTTCCACCTTCTGGCAATCCTGCACAAATAAACTCATCAGTTATTCCATGCGGTAGGACATTGACAATCTTTGATTTGTATCTTTTTTGGCATTCTTCATTTGATACTACTGGTAATCCTTCCACTATGTGCAAAACAGAAGTACCTCTGCCACCTGAAAAAAACCGAAATGAGAATGTAATTTTTATGATAAGTCCGTTTTCAAAAAGAATATAACTAATTGAATAGACATATTTTTATAAGTATAATACCCAGAAAGCATGTAACCTTATGGCAACGTTGTGTCTTAATTTTCATTTTATTCTCACGAAAATTTTTGTACTTTTTAGTACAAAAATTTTCGTGAGAATAAAGCTTTTTTCAATACAGCAAAAATATTGCAGTTTCGAACCTTTCATTATAAAAGGAATAAAAATTATTTTTTAAAGCTTTTCTAAAAAGGATTGTCACTTTGGGTAGCTGAGCATACAAGATGTTGCGAAAAGAAACATAATTACCTAGATTTAAGATTATTATCTCCTTAAGACTAGCTTTATTCAAGGATTTTTTCACGCTTGAAAACCCTAAGACAACCTCAATTTTCAGGTTTTTATATAGACGGTTGTTCTCCAATGTTTTGGATTAGGGTAATGTGTGTAGAATGAGCAGATCTCGTTTAAAGGTTAGAAGGTTTACACGTAAACCGCATAAAAACACTTTTAGGTTTACATTAAAAGTTTTTTGCTGAGTGAAAATAAACCTTATTTTACTATCTGGGATATTATTCCGTATCGAAGAGATCGCGAAAATCTTATTACAACAGTACCTGCATTGGATACCTATATATGTATTGTATTAATAGGGTTTAGGGTAGATACCTATGGGGTGATTCAGAACTATTGTTCAAAAGTGGACTTTAAGAAAAGATCAGAAGCATGATAACAAGCTAGAATCATATCATATGGTAAAATTCAAACTATCTCGTGGCCACATCGTTCACTAGATCTGTTCCCAAAAGATTTTTTTTTTTCTTTTTTGGGATGCATGAAACCTCTGGGAAATTGGACAGGGATTTGATGGCACACATCGGTGTAGCACCCACTTTAAAACTTCTTTTCAAAACTTAGTGAGTGAACTCGATTTTGCATCGTAAAATAATATTTTGTCACCTGTTTCACATTTTTTTTAATCTCTGGCTTTGTGAAGTGCTTAATGTTTTCTACCTTAACAGGCATATGATTCTTCGTGGAATTCGGCGAATCTTAAAACCGTTGATTCGCGGACTTCCGAGAATCAAAAATTTATATTCCGACAAATTTTTAATCTAAAATTTAAATTTCATAACTTGTACAAAAAAATTTTATCGAGACATTTATTCCGCCCTTACCAGCACTCTCTTTTCTTTTTCTTTCTGTGTTCTTATTCAGGCGCCATGCATTTTTTACGAAGAATTGTTAAAGAATAATGCAATTTCGGGAACACGAGACAGAAGAAGAGGGAAAAAAAACAGTTTCAAAAAATTCAAACCTGCCTCGAATTTTTTCCCGTTAATCAGTTCCTGAAAATAAGGTATTAAATTCAAAAAAGGAATTTCAGCTGTTATATAACAATACAACATCCTTATATTTTAATAAACTGATATCAGTATTTTGTTAATCTTACAGAAATATCTCATCTTAATTATTTTTTTTCAATAGCAATTTTACAGTTTTTTAATACTCTTTGCAATCTTAGACAGAAAACAAAGAAAATTTTTCGAAAATTGATTATCCAACATTCGCTTATAAAGAGTTATTTATCTTAAACATTCACAGAATTTCATAAAACATTGCCGTATATTTAGTAGGAAGCTCCTAAAGAAGTATCACAAACATGATGTCAAGAATCAACTTTTCAATGCGCTAATTAAATCGCAAAAGGAACGTCATCTAACATGCTTCAAGAGGTGAATAAAAATTTTTTTTCAAGGATTATTTTTAATCTAAAAGTATATATATATGTACTCATTTAAAGCCGACTACTTACCAAATGTAGCATCTCCCCAACCCAATAAAGTTGTATTTTTTCCAACTAAACTCATGGAAGTTATTCGAGGAGAGGGCAGGCAAATGTGTGCAATCATCGGATGCAGCAGTTCTTCGTGCAAAGTCAGAATAGCAATATCGTTATAAAATTTCCCTGGAATATAGCCTTCATGAACCACAATTTTCTTTACAGCATATGGTTGTCCTTTATCGATATGAATGTTGCCAACATGCACCATGTACATAGTAGGATCTGGTTTCTCCCTTATAGGCGAAAGGAAATACTGTTAAATGTATTTTATAACCAAGCAAAATAATAATAATAAATAAAAAAAATAACCAATATGAATCACACTAAACATAAAGAAAACTATTTCTAGACGTATATCTTTGTATTATATTACACACGTCGATAGCCGGGATGCGGAATAACCTGGTTGGCAGGGCGCTGGTCTCATTTTCGTGAGAACGGGAGTTCGAATCCAGCCAGCCGAAGACTCCCCGTGGAGTAAATGGTGACTGGTGCACGCTAAATATGTCGAGTCACGAAATCCTCCATGCTTCCATAACTAACTATGCCTCTGGTGGGACTGAATTGGAGATTGATAGTTCCCTAATTCACGTCAAAATCACGATCTGTGGATGTATTAATGGGTCCGCTCTATAAAGAGGCGTTGCAGAAGTCGAATTCTTAGCTATAAATGGCGATACTGGAAGACAAGAACAATTGCACCCCTTGCCTTAATGGCCTACGACAACAACAACAAGTAGATATTTATAAAGATTATACTAAGTACATTATTTTGAAATTTTAGGAAAATAAAGAACGTTATTGACGACATCTTACCTTCCTGATACAAAGCAATGAGCAGCAGAAAGAATATGATTACGATCTATTAAGCTTCCGCCGCACCAGTGCACACCAGCTTTACGAATAGATACCTATAATTGCATAACTTAAAGTAAAGAAATAGAAATACTAAACGATGAATATATATACCGGAAAGAAATCGGGCATTCTTTGTCCCATCTAATAATAATAAGTATTTGCTTCATCATTTCCTATCACCGTATTGTATGTTTCATCTATCAGGTGTTCCAAAAATTAAGGGAGATTTGATAAATTAACTAAAAGATATTTGTTAATTTATACACACGCACAGTGGCGTATAGTTTGTCTAAAATAAGAACTCCTCCAGACATTCGTCTGGACCTGTGGCGGTGACTATGGTAACGAGGTTTGACTATTTCAAGTAGGGGTGCGGGGACAATGTTTTGGAGTGGTTTCGGGTCGGCTTGAGAAAGGGAATCTTTTTCTTCAGTCTATTATGTTACTCCTCGAGTAAAGCTACCCTCCCTAAAATGCGCCATTCTTCTTTCCATAGCACCAGAAGGCCTCAGACTTTGTGGCGGGAGGAGTTCTTAGCTTAGACAGACAGTAATTTTAATGTTTAATGACTATTTACCCATTATTGAAGAAAACCTTAGTTATCTCTCTCGAGATCTTCATTTTATAAGTTTACACTTGAGTTGATTTCAAAAGCAACAAACAAGGTTAATAAATAAAAATTTAAAAAAAAAGAGCTAAAGAGACGTTAGAT
This sequence comes from Parasteatoda tepidariorum, assembly GCF_043381705.1. Lineage (NCBI taxonomy): Eukaryota > Metazoa > Arthropoda > Arachnida > Araneae > Theridiidae > Parasteatoda > Parasteatoda tepidariorum. The sequence continues at coordinate 88,264,821 of NC_092207.1, forward strand.
GTTACCGGATATGAATCCTAAAATTTGTCTCAAAATCTCGGGAGAGAGGAAGACAGTTTCCGATTTGAATTGCTATATAATGCACAGGATTTGAACACAAAAATATGGAAACACTTCTAAGCTAACTCTACGTAAACAATCTTTCTTTTAGTAGCAAATGTTTCGGAAGATTTTACAAGGCAAAACTGTTGGCCCAATTTGAAAGAGGCTTTTAGTTTTTTAAAAATGATGTTCTTTATACCCATGCAAATTTCCAGTTAACCAAATTGAGAAGAAGAAGTTTGTAACTTCTTTTTATACTCAGTTGCAAATTAAAAAATGAAAAAGAACGAGCTCATGTTACTTTGCTACTGAGCTTTTTGAAACGACGTTGCACAGCCTCCCTTTTGCTTGCTTTCTTATTAACAAAATAATTCATCAACTAGTAATAAGAATTATTAAAAATGACACCTAAAAATCATAATAAATATTTCGCATTTTAAGAAACTGATGGAAGAATAATAAATATTGTGTCCTGCAGACGATTTTCTTCTACGGCGAATCAAAAGTAAAAATTCTTTGTCTCGCCTTTGATTTGTTAAGAGCATGTCAGCATAAGACCAGCCATTTTTAGTTGTCCAATTAATTACAATGCTCTTGCAACGTCATATAGTTGTGTCTTTTCCATGAACGAATGTTCTACTTATTTATTTATATATGTCGCCAAGTCATGGCAAAGATTGTATAATGGAACGGAACTATAACCTCTTTTTAATAATTTTTCTATATATCGTAAAAGATAGCATGAATTAAATTTTTGTCTGACGTGTTTAACTCTTAGAAGCTTTTAAATTTAAATTGTGTATAATGTATATTTGTATAATTTGATAACAGAATAGAGCGGAATTATATGCAGTCGCGGGTGATTACTTAAATCCTATACTCGCAATGCCTCGAGCCCACAAAAATAAGCGCCTATTCTCAAAACTCAACAGACGTGAATGAGGAAAGATCTGAAACAGAAAACATAAAGATTCCAACAAAAAATGTCACAGGGGATAGAGCGTTCGCCTTCCAATGAGGTGACCCGCGTTCGATCCCAGCGATGGCTGGCCGATAGGAATTCCGCATCCGGGTTGCACCAACCACAGTGCTGACGTAAAATATCCTCAGTGGTAGACGGATCATGGGCATGGGTTAGAGTCTATGGGTATCAAGCATGATCTTTCTAATTGTGCCAACAGTTTTGCTATGCAAAACATTTCCAGCTAATAGAAAAATTGTTTATGTAGAGTTAGTATAGAAGTGTTCCATATTTTTGTCCAAATCCTTTATGTTATCGGTATATTATATTGACCAGGTAAAATTAATTTACACTTATTTCTTCTTATCGTGTAATACGTAATGTATTTCTAAGTATTTTTTCCATTAAAGTTTAGTTGAATATTTTGCAAATCCGAGTAATGTGTAAATCCAAGTCCACTTTGTGGCTATTAACATGTTAACAAAATGTTCTTACACAAAACTATAGTTATTATATATTTTTTAAACAAATGATCCTTTCTTTAAAAAATAAAGTTATCTTCTTTTAAGACTAATGAGAAAACAGAGATGATCGAAAGATGTTGTGTGATTACACTTTGGTTAGTGCTGAGTCTCCTAATTAATCAAAACGGTACTAAAAATCTTTAGACTATAATGAGTGTTGTCAAATAATTATTACAACTAAAAACATTATGTTGTGCATAAACTAAACTAAAATAGTAGCTAACTACATTGAAAAATCTAAAAAAATATATTAATTAAATTATGTTTCATTGAAAAATAGTTTCATTATTCTTAAATTTTGTTCCATTGAGTTCGAATTTTGACGACTTTAAAAAAAATTCTTTAATGGCTTTTAAGAAAGTCTACATGAAAGTGATAATCATAAAATTGTTTCGCTAAAATATATATAAATTATCAAAAATTTTTGATATAAGGATTTTGAACTATTACATTAAAAAAAGCTATTGGGGGATTTAAGAAAGAAGTAACTATAAAAAATATTTTAAGTTTAAAATAATTATAGGGAGGGCACGTACCACCTGTGCCCCACCCCAGACACTACGCCTATGCTGATAACCGTTCTTCACTTTTGAGATCAGTTTTTCACTTTTGTCATTAACCCTGATTTTATGATGATCTAGAAATCTAGTCCAAAACCCATGTTAAGATTTCATTTTGTTAGCTAATATAGCACTAGAGCTGCCCTAGAAGGTTATCGGCGACTGTCATCCTTAAGGATAAGCCATGAAGTAGATTTGTCTTTCTTAAAAAGAAAGGGAACGGAAATCTTTATTTTTATCTACTTATCTAAAATATCTAGATTTACTTAGCAATTTATTTCTTCAAAATAATTTTTTTTTTTCAAAAATAAATCTTTAAACTACAAAAAAGTTTGAGTTAGGGCGAAAATTGAACTCTAACTTACCATCCATGGGAAATCCCCTTGTCTAGATGAAACACCGCCAACAGGTAAAACTGATGGGCCTTTTGAATCTTTGAGGTCTGTAATAGCAGCTTCATAAATTTTTTTTTTTTTAATATCAAAAACAATTTCGTACATATGCATAGATAATTAAAATCGTTGCACACAATCAATAATTCACTTCCAAATAATGACATACCTGCCAACTTTTAATCCTTTCGAGGAGGTTTTTCCCCAGTGGTAGTAAAATGAAATTTTAATTACAATTTTAGGCAGAAACATACGCTGTATTTTGAAAAAGCTTAAGCAGAACAGTATTACATCTTATTATATATGCTTAATTTTTTAAAAAATAGTGGTTGACAAAAAGATTATAAATTAAGTTTATAAATGCGAGGAATCTATAGAAAGTATACATTTTACTACCACTTTAAATATAAAAATAAAATTTTACACCCAAATGCGTAAAAGTTGGCAGGTATGTAATAAGATAGAAAACATTTTCATTTGCTTAGTACATCAAAACAACTCATATTATTCTAAATATTTATTGGAACAAATAGTTTAGTTATAATAATGCCTCTTACCAAGCGGTGGATCGAATTTGTTTGGATTACTTTTATCCAAAGGTGGTAAACTGTTTTTAATCTCGAAAAATTTGTTTTCTGTTTCTGATAGTCCGGGGGAGTGAATAACTGTTCCACATTCTGAAAAAGATTAAAATTGGACTATACTGGAATTTAAAAAAAGAAAGTTCATTGCACTGTTTTCTTAAATTTTCTCTTGCATTAATTTTCTGTAAAAATATAAAACAAAGATTGCAAATGAAAACATACTAAATGAGCCGCATCGAAGCAGGGCCCCTCGAAAGGAGTTTGCAGTAGAAGATAGGGTCTCGGTACTGATAGTGACCTTATAATGATAGTGATAGCTCTGTATTGATAGTGATAGCTCTAAGCTCACTCATTGCGATGCATGTTTCAGCTGGTCTTGTGTTAGTTATATGCAGTGATGATTCCAGCGTGTTATAAATACTATGTAAAACAGATAAAAGTCACTTTATTTCGTGACCTGAGAATCATATAGATTGTACATACTTGTTTTAAATAATTTCCATTTATATATTCTTTATCGATTTCTAATTTTGATTTGTAAAATAAAATATTGCATATTAAAACAATGGTAAATTAATTGGTATTATCTTGGATGATGAGGGTAAAGAATTATAGTTTTAGAACTTTAATAATTTATTTCATAAAAATGTTTTACAATTTCTTCTGTGTGTTTAATTTTAAGACGGCTCTGCTCTGATCGAAGCGAAGTTTCAAGTTAGGCAACAGGGTGTACTTCGAAGTACTAAAATGGTTCTAAAGTACTAAAATGTCAGAGAAAGTGAATAAAACATGCTAAAAAAATATTGATATACTTCGTAAAATAATGAAACTAATATAATAATTTGGCCAATACAGTATAATAAGAGCTTTACTTCGTGTCTTTTCAATCAAGCTATGTCATTATGTGAAAAATAACTAATTTTTGATAAAACAGCGGTTTTCTAGTCTAGAAGTATTTATTATAGTAGTACAAAATTTTATCAATGAAATATAAAAAAAAAAAAACTATTTTGTAGTCGCAAAATTTCGAAGAATTTTTTTCAAAAAATAAATGTACTAACAAAAGATAATTAAAGTCTATGTGCATGCATATTGCAATATTCGGCTCTACCTGTAGCGTGGATCAAAATCCAAAATTAAAATAAAAACTTCGATTGATTTTGTCTTTTTTTTGCTAAAGCAAGGCTCTAAAATGTGTTTTCTTAAATACACATATATTTTTTTTTCTTCTCTAAAATGGGGCAGTAAGATTAGATGAGCAGAAAACCGTTATTCCATCTCTAGATTTCCTTAGATTCTTGTAGGATTTAATTTTTTCTGTTTGTCACCATAATTCTCCATTTAACTTAGCAGGGGCAACAACCTTCTTTTTATAGCAACACCAAATCATTTTTGAACAGATGCAGGCCTCAAAAATGAAAACACATCCAATTAACAAAGGATTGTCTGAAAACTAAACATTTTTGTATCATTTTTAGGAAAGAATAAATAGTCTTTCGGGGAAAGAAAAAAAAAAAGATAATCAGTTTTTCAAATTTTAAGCTATTTTGATTTGGATCTAATCGAAATACATGATGTGATTAAAAATAAGTAATTCTGAACTAAGTGTGTTCACTAAGAACACAAATTTAACAAAGCACGTTTGCTTTTAATTATACAAAATATAAGCTTTGCGGATGACTTCAGTACAGGGCTCGAAAAAACTCAGAAATTTTACCCGTCCCCGAGGACGGCTTGTCCAACAATGCACCCGTCCTCCGTTGAAACTAACCCGTCGCTTCGAAATAAATAAAAATATAATTTTCTCCTATTTATTACAAACATTCATATAAATTGCACAATGAATTAGTCGTCACTAGGATTACATTATACAGTAATAAAAAAAAATACTAGGTTATACTAATATTAATAGTAACCTAGTATTTCTTTTATGAAATAATTTAAATGACAAGGGTCAAGTTATCTGGAATGTCAAGTTATCCGAGGGTACTGCGTTTTTTAAATGAATCAAATATGACGTTTGCCAGTTCCACAATCAAGCCAATGATTTACAGAGGTTTCTGAACAGAAATCTGAAAGGGGTTTTCCATTCAGGTAGATGTTCATAATTGCTTTTAAAGCTTCTTGTTTAAGACCAGTACGTATTGTGTTTTTTTGTAAGTTTATTGCTGTAAAGCCCCTTTCAACCGCTGCAATACTCCCAGACAGAGAAAACATCAATATATGAGCAGTATGTTGCTGTATTGTGGGTCATTTTGCTGCCTTGTAACTTACAAGACTCTTTGTAAGATAACAAAAATTGAAAATGTATCACGAACATTAACGGGAAAATGGCCGTCCGCGCGGACGTCGGATTCGAGAAATTCGTTGTCCGCGGAGAATTTTTGACCGTCGAGGACGGGCTGTTTTTCGAGCCCTGCTTCAGTAGCACTTTTAACTTTTAAATAGAAAGTTAAATAGTACCTCTTTTTCTTGCGTTTTCTTCGTCGATCTTTTTCATCAAGGTTTCTCCAAAGACCAATGGTACACCACAGCAAACTCTGGGCACATTATCTCCAACCCATCCACACAGAGTTGGCCAACCACCTAGAGCTATGGACGCAGCAGCAAAATCACAAACTCTTATGTCCATGCAAGGATTTACACTTCCACCAGCTCCGGTACAACTTGGATTCATGTGAGTGTAGTTCCATCTCAGGTAATCTTGCAATACTCGTTCTATTTATGCGTTAAACATATATATATTTCAATAAAATTATCCATCAAGCACACTAAAAAGTTCAGTATAATTTTTTTTTTCATTAAGGGAAAGAGGATTTGGATTCATGACCCAAGCAAAATTTTGGTTTACATGGTATTATTTCTTGTAAATTGTCTTTGCTTGTGTATTTTGTTTTTGAAATAATATTTCTTCTTCTTGTGCTATTTCAAATAGGAGAAATTAGATCGATATGGTGTATTTTATTTTTAAAGTTTTTATCATCAAATGATATCTCTAATCTAAAGAAACCGCATCTTTCATGGCAATAGCAATATGCACCCTACAAAAGTAATTTTTGGATACGCCACTGTTGCACACGATTATAAAATTTGGTTATCTAAATTATAATTCCATGTAAAATGTATTTTTTTATAATTGTTTTATTAAATAATAGTCGAAAAGTTTTTGAATAGCAAAGTATACAGATTTTTTACATCATTTTGAAAGAAAGTATGCAATTTCAAATGACAATAATATAGAAAAAAAAAAAGAAGAAAAAAACGATAAATAGTCCTCAAATTTTTTTAATTTTCTTTTTTAAGCAGATGACTTTTTAAAATTTGATAACTCTGTAAATATTCGACCAATTTCGTTTAAATTTTGCATTTTTAAAGTTTAAAATGCTGTAAACATTCATATAACTTGAGTTTACCATTATGAAACAAAATAATTAATAATTATTAGCAATTATTTTTTACAAATAGTTTCTTTCATTAAACTTATTTTATAATTAAGAGCGAAATTGTTTCGATTGGCATAAAAAATGTGGGGAAATTCGCAAAAAATGAGATTTTTGAGGCTCAAAGCTTCGTCTGCACTCTTACCTTAACTAAGAGAAGCATATTTAAATTGTCAAAGATTTGAATCCCCCCCCCATTAAAAAAGTATGTTAATCTAAAGAAAGATTGTTTTTGCTCCTGATTTCTTAATTTAATCTTAATTAATTAGCACATTTAAGATATAACTTATAGAACAAAATTAATCCATCTGTTCTCTTGGGGTGTCATAAGTGAAGATTATAAGTACTATATTAAAATATGAAATGAAGTTCTATGCTTCATGACATTGCAAGAAGAATTTTCCGTCCTACGAAATTACGATTTAGCTGAAAATATCTATCAACAAAAAATAAGCATAAAACTAAAATAAAAAAAAGAATAATAAAATTTTAAAAACTATATTTTTCAAACCTGATAACGAAAAAAGTTGAACGCATCACTTTCGTATTAATCTAGAAAATGCCCCTCCCTTTCCAATTTGGAGTAGAAGACCTGCGACCTACGTTTCAGGTCTACGTTACGATATATAAGCTGACCAGCATCCATCCGAAACTAAAAAACTGGTAGAAAAATTTCTAAACAAATGCATCATTCCAATAATAATAAAAAATTCTGTAAGAAAATCTCTGTGAAGGATTTCTATTTTCAGAGTATTAAGTACTATCAGCAAGTTTTCAAATATCCGTTAAGAAATTTTTCCAGCGTTTAAGTTCTGGAAGTGCGCTGGCTAACTTAATATTTATATATAAAACGCAAAATATATATATATAAAATATTCCATCCCTACATAGCGCTTTTGGAATTTTCGGGCAACTTTAGCTATATCCGAAATTTGGCACTATTTTCGGCAGTAATATACACAGTTCGTTTGTACAAACAATTCTGCAGTAATAAAGCAGTTTGAAAGCTTTTAATCCTATGAATACATAGATTTCGATAGTTTGCGTTGCTTGGTTGTTCCTATCTTTACAATATGATTTTGAAAAGAAAAATACGTGATTAGCTAAAAAGGTTTAATTGGAAAACTTTTACTCACCATAAGCACAAGATAGTCCACAAAGAATAGAGAAAAACCAAATAGAAATCATTTGAATTTGATATTTATCTATTTTTACCAAAAAAAAGATTATTTGCTGAAAAGCTTCTCAGTGAATGCTTTTTCTTTCAAGGACAAGAAGCTAAAAGTTGATGGTAGAATTTTTTTTTCCTGATGAGAAAAACTTGTTATTGAAACCGGAACATTGACGTTTCTACATCCCCAGAAATTATCATCGCAGTGTGTGTTTTGTTAAATAATTAGATGAAACTTTCCCTTTCTCAATACTCTGCCTGAAAATCAGCCCGAACACCGAAACTTCTGATTCTTAGTTCAAACGACTACCTGAATTTTAATTCTGTCAATTAACTACCAATATCTGAAAACGCCTCCTTATTTATTATTTCTCGATAATTTTATGATTTGGCTTCAATGAGGGGAAATTTTATTTGAATAACTTACGAGAGGTGAAAGTTTTAAAATATGAACAATTAGAAGGGAGATGTGTGCTCCTTCCCCCAAGTTTATAAATTTTCTAAACATTTTTTCTTGATTTAGGGGACGAAATTAAATTAGGATTCACAAAAAATCTCTTAATTTCACTTATAAGAATTTTTTTCCCTTCAATGCTAAATACCGGCAAAAGGTTTAATTATTTGTACCTCCTTCTTGTTTTTAACATTAAGGATTTTTAAACGATAATTCACGAAAATTTTCTAAATTTGTCTGAAATTTTAACAGATTCTCAATTGTTGAGGGGGGCATATAACAAATTCTTCGAAGGACTTTTCACTCATCATACTATTCTATGCTCATTAAATACTTATTTGGTTGGCTCACAATTAAAATTTTTCCCGGAGTGGTTTTTTTGTTGTTAAATTTCTTAATTTGTCTTTTAAGAAAAGTTTTTAAATAAAATTTACTTTATACAGGGTATCTGCTACATTTTAGATTTATAAATCCATGACTAATTCTAAGAATTTTTCATGACTTAACAAAGTTACTATTTGCTACGACAAAAACACAACAATAAACTTAAAAAAGCATTATAACATTTATTGAAATGATAGGTTTAACCAAAACTGTTATATTCTGCATCTTCATATTTATAGATTCAGGGATGAGTATTCAGAAACTAAAAAAAGAGAAAATCCAAGAAAAAATATACACAAAAATTTGACAAAAAAAAGTGAGATTTTTAAACTTGCAAACCATATGATTATAAATCCCGATGATTAATTTTAAAACTGTATGAATATGAATCACATGCATGATTTTAAATTGAGAAAATATGAATCCCGATATGAGGTTTTTAAATCACTTGAATATGAAACTCTATAACGAATTTAAAAAATGCGGAAGTACAAATCATGATGCGTAATTTTTAGATCATGTAAATACGAATCACGATGCATAGTTTTTAATTCGCGCGAATACGAATCCCAATGTCTAATTTTTAAAGCCCGTATAAATACGATCGATGTTTAATATTACAACCGCAAAAACGAATCACGACATTGGATTTTAAGCTCGCATGAACACGAATTGCTACATAGGGTTTTAAAAGCGCGATATTGAATTTTAAAATCTCGTAAATAAGAATCGCAATGTACGATGTTTAAAGAATCGCAATGCGCAACTTTTAAATCAGGTAAATACGAAAATCCATGTTTGATAATAAAATCGCGATTTTAAAAATGCATAAATACAAATCGCGATATTGGATTTTTAAATCTCGTAAATAAGAATCATAATGTACGATATTTAAATAGCGTAAATTTCAAATCAGGTAAATGCGAAAATCGATATTAAAATCGCGTGAATAAGAATCGAGATATCTGGACTTGGGATTTCTAAAAGGCTTGCTTGTATTCTTTAGACATAATAAACAAAAATTTACTAGATTAAAGGTCAGCAGCTAGGACGTTGTGTGAATTTTCTGTTTATCTTTGAAAATCGTAAATAATTATTTTATTTCAACGATTGAATTTTTTTTTTATAAAGAAAACGGGATATTTATTAAAATTCGAGCGAAAAACTCTCATCCCCGTATAAAGGTCATCCAGTTTTATCCCGAGGAAATGATTTTTAGAGAAACTTCAGAGGGAGGAATAAGGACAATACTTTCGTTCCGCGGAAAATTAAATTACTCATAAAATATTTTAATTTGTGCAACAAAAAAAAAAAAAATTCTGCGGAAATCCGTGAAAGAATCACATCCCTGTAGATTTTAAAGCAGAGTAAAGAAAGAAGTACTTCTGATTTTTCTATTCTCATTTCGGAGTAAAAAAAAAAATTCGCCAATGATTGGCATGCTTCAGCTTGAATTTTAAATTGATGAAATAAAAAAAAATTCTGAAATCACAGAAGTTTAAAAGATAATTCGCTCTAAAAATATTTCTTCTTTCATTTTTTGAAAGAACGCCATAATTTTTAAAGAACACGATAAAAAAATTTAATAAAATATGACTGTGAGTGGGGATTTTGTTACCAATTCAGACTTTCGGAACACCATGAAACTAGGGAAGGGAAATTAGAATTTTCGGCGACCTAAATCCATGCCTTTAAAAAAGATAGTTAAAATCATGACAAATTTTGTTCAATATCGAAACCCATGACTTTCCCTGTTTATACCAAGAAAGTGATAAGTAAAGCCCGGAATTTCAGGCAATAAAAAATGCAAAAATAGGCAGGCAAAAAGGCATTTAAAAAGCNGTATATTGTGGCGTCAAAAGTAAGAAACTAACTTTAGTAAAAATACGTAACTAAAGAGATCGACTGTGCTGGTTTTTAAGAATAGGTTCTAGGTATCCATGAATAACGTCCCCCTTCTATACCACTAAGTTACACACGACACCATAGTCTCCTTTTTGTGTTATATTACACGAACACATATAAACAGTTCGGAAATAAAACACATATAACATACTTTAAACGTCGTTTTTCCGCAAAGGGTTTTAATGACAATTGAGAGCATAATTACATATGTGCTTATTTTGACGAAAAGAACTAAAAATTACTTAACCTGAGTTTAAGCGTTTTTACTTTAAGGAAAATGAATCTTTCTTTTTTGACAGTAGCACAATAGAGTATTCTCCTTCCGTTATTTGTTTTATTTTATAGTAGACTATATTTTTCTGTTTCAGTTATGAAAACATTCGATAAAAACATTGTGAAACGAAGTTAAATCTTGAGATATAACATCTTTAAAATATAGACATAGATGAGAAAATAAATATCGCCTCTCTAAAATACATAATACGGAGGAATCGGAATGAAGACTGCAGCCGCGTAGCGGTCATAGAATTGAGATAGTATTTCAACTCAATGGTAGCGGTTAGTCACGGAATAGCTGGGCTCCGCAAGATGCTAGCATACGTTTTTGATCTGAACTAAGTTGAGCAGATTCTTCAGAAAACTGAAATGGGTAGTAAAAGTTATAAACTGATATTGAATGTGTAATGTGATCTTTTCCAATTTAACATTCCGGAAATAGAAATCATTTGCAGATTCTCTAATATTAATACTTGGAAAGGTCGAGTGGAGATTTTTAATGGCCTTAGGCGGCTTGTCAGCTAGTCTACAACCTTTTACACCACATCTTACTGAAATGGTTTAACGTAACATAACGTCAATGACTGTCAAAATCTTTCACTCAGTTAAGATAATAATTTGCTATTGTATTACTGTAGCTTATCAAATGCAGTTGCAACTTGATTAAATGGGAATCTGATGAGGCCATTTCTATACTGAGCAAATAAAAGTAATCAATACAGCACTGATCCGCTGAGTTTTCCATTCCAATAAAAAAAAACTTACTACCCATCCCTATCGTGAGATTAAAATATTGGCGATAACTTTTCTGTAGCTAAGCAAAATTCTATGTCACGGTTAAGTGCATTTTTTTTTTACAAGTTATGATACAGATATTACTTAACTCGCACTACAGCTGAGCTTGAAGCACATCAACTGTTCTTTCTACTTGTATTCTCAAGTGAACATATTTTAATCAGAACTATTAATACTATCTAGTATGTAACTAATTTTTAATGAAACTAACTTCCTTTTCATAAAAAAAAAACGTGAAATGCGGAGCATTCTCATTCAGTTTTCCATTCCAAACTGATTTTTTTTCCACTGCGAAACAAGTAATCTCTGCCATACAGGATTTGACAACTTTCTAAGTGAAGTAGATTAAGCCCCAATTCACCTTGTCAATCTATCAACCTATCGTATTTTGCCCAATGGTCATAAACACAATTAGTTCTAGGAAGTAAATTTGGAACAATAGAAACCTCCCTCCAGATTAGACTATTATAAAATGAAGAATATATAAATTTCTTTAAATGACAAGCCACAGCCCAACAAAATGAGAAAAATAATTGCACATTAAAACACAGGCAAACACAACAGCCAAGGAGACCCCTTAAAATTAAGCCAACACAAAACAAGTTCACTATAAATGCTGTTAACAAAATATATACAATCCACTTTCACCATACCATAAAACTCCGAAGAATATGTTCGAACCATAAATTTAACTATATATTATTCCTGAAATATAAAATTCAAACAAAACTCTGATGATTTTATACAATTTTATTAAAATAACACTTAAATCCTGGAAGGGTACAGCATAACCCGAATCCTTCGCCCCATAGCTTTAGCAGGTAAGTTGCTTCGGAATTTAGCTCTTACTACACCACTGTTTCCATGCGGTCGTGTTACCTTACCCCAAATAGCTCTTAACTTAGAATATTTATCTTTCTTGCCTGGAACTCTTTTCTTACTGAAAAAAAAAACAAACATAATTAATAAAAAGCTAATTAAACTACTACTTCAGAGCAAGTACTTAAGTAACAAGGAATATAACTTATGTATCAGAACATTTTTATACACATTCAAGTGCCCAGTAGTATAACAGAAAAGTATTTTGATTTTGTATACACAAATGTAAAATTATAACTTAAAACCATCACCATTATTACTGGCATTAGATTAAAATTTCGTCAAGACACATGACGCCGCAAAATACTCAAATCAAGTGTAAATAAAAGTGAATAAGAGGACTAATGGAGCAGAACAGGACTATATAACACATAAAGACAGAAGCTAATAAATAATTTGATGCAACTAAGATGCAATAATGTATCTGCAACCAGGATATTGTATATTAAGAAATAATAAACAATGTTTTATTTGCAGATGTTTCTATGTCCCCCAAATGATAGAACCACAGCTAAACAATATTTTTTAGGTGGCAGCGTTGAAAGGGAAAATACAAGACCAAAATGTAAAAGTTAGTTTACATTCAGCAAGATTAACACTTAGCTTCCTATATTCATAAATTAGCTTCTTCATAAAACAAAGCAGGAAAGTTATTGAACTCAGACCATCTAGTAGCAATTCAGTACAAAGTACAATTATACTAAAAAAAAAATGCTTAGCTTTGTACACATTTGAAGGTGCTATAGAATTACATGATAGTTACAAAATATCTCCTAATCCAGTACCATCAGAGTAACGAAGTCTCATCAGGCATCAGGAGACCGTCGTGATGTCATCATTAAGTAAAAGAGTGGCTAAATAGACAATATTTTTCATCATACAATTCAGCAACGAACATTCTCAACACAAGCATTCAGTTCGCCCTAGTTCGTAGTATTCATCATATGTACTAGTAAACATCAATAAGATATGAAATAATAAAAGGAAAAATAGCTATTGTAAAAAGAAAAAAAAAAGCTTTAATTCATAAACTCAATGTGAGATTTACAAAAAGTAGAAACAGCATATAACACACTTTTCCGTGGAGCTCAATCACTTTTCTTTAGCACCAAACTCTAAAAGCAAAGCCCACATCACTAGCTTTCTTAAAAAAAGCGAGGTGCATCATTTTAATTCATTTACCACTGCTTTGGTCTGATCAAAAGTACCGGACAAATGCTGGCACATTTTCTTAATCATCTACCAACAAATTAACTGAAGAACAGAAACGGACAATAATTAATCTCAAAAGGTCATCTGTACTAGTGTAATATGAAATGTAATCAGACAAAGGATATAATCATAAGCATCATTGGATTGGCTCTATTTGATCATCATAAAAAAATCTAAGGCTTTTAATTGAAGATGTACAAATTTTACACCCCCACTCAAAAACATGTCCAGAACTGAAACATTTAAATTACATTCCCGTTTTCATCACAAACAGGATGTCTAAAGTTATGCAACACAGACTGTTAAACTTCTCTATTAAACTCACAGCAAATATATCATTGAAAACTACAAGCCACGTCTTATCAGGCATTACTGTCATTTATAAATAGAAAACCCTTTTCTCAATTTTTTTAATCAGGTTATTGCTTTAAGGTCAAACAACAATTTTTTTTAAAAACTTAATTTAGAAACTAGATATTGTATTAGTTGCACACACGAATCATTGATGTCAGAAACAAGGGGGCCGAAATTTTGCACTTTTATTAAGTAAATTGAGAAGAAAAACAGTATAAGTGAAATGAAAAAAGCTGCACATTAGGTCAGATAGGAGCGAAAGACAAAATAAAATTCATCAATTTGTCAGAATTTTAAGATTTATCATCACAACAGTGCACTGTGTACAATCACTGAATTTATTTCTTTAAAATTTATCAAAACTTCAGAAACTGGTTAGGAATCATTATCAATCATTAGAGGTGCCAGTAATGTCATCACATTGCTACATTTAAATACTTACACACACACACACACACATATATATATATAAAAAAAAATATTGAAATTTGACTACATCACTATAACTCACACATTACTTTATAATAATCCCCGTGGCAGAATTTTTTCGGGAGCTCTATGACAAATATCTTACCACAAGATACTTCCAATAATAACAAAGATGTATGTTACTAATTCAAGGTAACGAACACATAAAAAATAATTTGAATATGTAATATTTTTTTTAAAATTATAATATAACGGACAATTTTCCAGCATTTTGTAGGGTAGAAAAACTCACCATTTCCTTACCAAATTTTGTAAAACATCAACATAAAAAAAGTAATGCTGACAGATGAATGCTGAAGTCACACGCTTCAAAAAGGGGCTACTTAAACGAGTGTTTCACTTCAAGATTTGATTGTCGCAATAAACAATATCGGCCTTTAAAAACTACAAGGATATCAAAAGTATTAATCAAATCTTTCATATAGTTCGAAATATATCGGGATAATTAAAAACACACGTGAAAATCAATAACTGCCGAAAATACAAACGAAGCACCAGTACCACTGATACTATCGGCATAAATCGAACACAACAAAATGTGATAATTTAAATGCGCAATTCAAATTTTACGTGTAAAATTCCGCAGAAAAAGAAAATGGCTTCTTCCCAAAAGAAACATTTTTCTGTCAGAACTCTGTAATGTTCTGCGACAATATCGCCAAGAGTCTGCCACAGGGATAATTAAAGTTCATCATCACATATATGCATACAGCAGGCTTTTAAGATCTATCCTGGTGACAAGAAATGACACACTAAGAAATAATAATAAATAATAATTTAACTTTAATAAAAATCTGAACCATGCCAAGACCAACATTGGTGACAGATACTAAATCATGAACAATACTTGCATATATACAATAATTATGATTCATAGTAAACATCTTACAAAAATGTAGCCAAAATTACATACTGGTTTATTAACGGTACTCTTAATACTTTAAGACTAACATCATAGCTACTTAGATTCACATTATAGTTAATATCCACCGTAACCAATTATCAGATCTCAGCTTGTAATTTCTTTTTATTGACTGAGCAAACAAGGCTTTAGAGAAAATTCGGACAGCAATGTAAAATTTTTTGATTAGCTTATAGGTAATATTAGGCTCTAAGAATTTTCTGCACTTGTGCTTACATGTACACAGAAATTTTCAATAAATCCTAAGTCTATATTCCCCAATTAGTGAATTTACAAAAATATAAGTGATTAACTATCACTATTTAGTAGCCTTATTAGAATAAATTTCCTAGTTACATGCGATTGATTATATTAGTCTTAGAAAGTCTACTCTCTAGGCAGCTCAGCATCAATTTAAAGTAGTTTTGAATTCCGGTTTTTTCTCTCCATACAAAACTGAAATATGAACTTTGAGTAGAGAGGGCTTAAAAACTGCTTTGTTGTCATTGCAGGCTTCAGGGTAAGGAGTTAAAAATGGGAGTATATAAAAGTTGTTTCTTAAAATGAATGATTATTAAGTTATTTTAATTAAGATGCCTTTTTTTTATTAAGCTAATCGGTATTTCTTATAATTTTTAAAATTATCGAGTTAGATACATTGCAATTTTACTAATTTTATTTAGAGGTTTTGACATTAATCGTTAATATTTAATGCCAGAAGTATTCAAGAACATAATTGATTGATCACTAATTTCATACGTACATTAATTTAGAAATACTTTTAATAGATGGCTAGTCCTGAAAACATCTGTATGCAAACCTACTATCAAACTCTGTCCACCAGAAACAGGGTTAGCGAAATTTGCAATTTCTTTTACACAAACCTCATCACTTATTTCTAATAAATATATAAGTTCTAGGAATGTGTATAAATAAGAATGCTATAATCTTCAACACCAGATTATTCACAACAGTTAAAAATATATAGGTTGCAATCAATCATTTTTATTCGAGAACATACCAAGGTCATTGCTGTAAGACTGTTGCATCTTACACTTTTGAGTTGATAAAAAAGCTGTAACACTCAGTTCTTCCTATAAATTTTGAGATTAAGTCATAAAACTAAACTACACTCTATACAAAAACTGAAAATTGGGTGAAAAGATAAAATACCCTGACATACAATTTGTGGTCAAATTCTGACGATTTTTATTTCAAATTCTGACGAATATGAGCTACAAGCCTTTATTAGAGAGAAAAAAAAATGTCTAAATTCTAACTTGCATTCAGAATTACGTCCCATATTGCATAATCATGGATATCAGAAAATAAAGATCATCATTGCAAGCTACCAAATACCTAGTTTAAGCAGTAATTTATGCAGAATCGTAGACCAAACTGTACAAACAGTTTAGCAAAAGTACACCAGAGTTCAAGAAAAAAAGTATTTAAACTGGTTCTTACTTTCATAAATAATGAACACAAAACTAGAGCTTAAATATATATATAAATTAAAAAAATTAAGATCGAATCTTTGCTACTATCACTAAACAGTTTTACTCAATCCAATACAGATTTGCATACAGCCAGATACAATCAGCAATTCAGTGAAATTTTAGAGAAAAGAGGCCCAATTGACTACATGATCAATGGTAACTACTTAAAATATCCTTTTTTTCTTAGAATTTATAAGTCAGTGGCAAACCTTTAACATTTCAACATTGAAGGGATAAAACTGACCAATTAAAAATGTAAGACTTTTGAATAACCTAATACTACAGGATAGGAAAAAAAATATATATACAGGATAGGATATTCTTTCACTTTTGAATGGTGACAATTAGAATGAATACCATATTAAAATTTCAATCTGAAAAGGTCACCAAAAAGTGTGTATATATATATATAAAATTGAATTCAAAGACTATTTAAGGAAAATTATTTTATGTCAGCATCAAATCAAAATTTTCACAATGCTTGATTTTAAAATGGGGAAGAAAAAAAAAAAACATAATAAGTACAGTTATGATGTTCCTCAATCACAGTTGAGGAAACGCTTCAAGTTCCCCCCCCCCCAGTAGATTTAATTTTTTGCTCCAGCCTTGATCAACTTGAACCCTTGCTAGATGAAATCATGATTGAATCCTTTCCCTACTTTAGAATTTCATACACCATGACATGAACAGATATTGAACTCCATTCAGAGATGTTTTACAGGTTAAATTTTTCGAGCAAATCAGAGAAACTCCTCTTTTCTTGAAAACTGTACTACCCTTCTTTGCTTTTAAAACAAGTTTGCTTACTTTTGTTCTTTTTAGAAGGTCAGCTTTAAAATTACTGCATCCCACTTAATAGCAAAATTTTAATGTCCGACTTCGAAAGGCTGCACTTTCAAACTAAAAATATCCCCTTTAAATAAATAATTTTGGCGATAGCTTGAAAGAAAATAGAAAACTTACGTTTTTGCTCTGTATACAAATACACATTTCTTTCCCAAATAAAATTCGGTTTCTCTCCTTGCTACAACACCATCAATTTTTAATAGGGAGGTATTCTCATGCTGATTACGAAGACCTCTTTTGTAGCCAACAAATACTCCTTTACAGTACAACCTATAAAACAAATAACACATAGTACACTGATTTTGATACCAAATCAGCATTACAAAAATTAAGTGACAAAGAATTTTATATTTTACCTAATCAATAATGATAAAATATAACTAAGGATGTGAAAAAGTTAATTAAAATTCCCCAAATAAAAAAGTAGTTACCCACTGGAACTAGGGAGATGAAATAAAACATCGTTTAATCAATAAAAATATCAACACTTGAATAAGCAATGACACAAGGTAGTCGAAAAGAGGACAATCAAAACCCTCACACATATCCTGTGGGTGCACTTAAGTACCACAATTGACTAAATTATACAAGATGAACTCCGACTTGACAATGGAATATCTTAATAAGAGTTAAACATAATCAATAACTAAAACTTTCTTATTACTAGGAGAAAAATGGAATACAATACCAAAGTTCTTATGAACAACAGGGTGGCCACTCAAATCAGGTTTTAAAAATTCCAGGTTAAGTGCTTCCCCCCTCATGAAGTGCAAAAAAAAAAAGTGCTAGTATAATAATGTATTTCATTTAAAGTGCTTTAGGGTACTACTTGATTTCAAGAACGCCAATTAATTACAATTAGTTCATGGCTTCCATGCATTCAATAATATAATGAAAGGCTTTCTCCCTCCCCAATAGAAATTTCACATGAACTCCCTAAATAAGATTCAAAGATGACAAGCCACGCTGCTGGAATTGATAATAGTGTTAATCCCAAACAAAACAATATCTTATAAAGTATGTTAAAAGTATATTTTAGGGATAAAAAAAAAATCAGACCAGCTGAAGTAATTATTATCTAAGCGTTTTTAGAAACGCAGCCTACCCTGCCTGACCTCTTATAAGTGCGCCCTTCTTCCTCTTTTAGTAAAAAAAAAAACACTGCCTTTTTTATTATATTGTTTCCAGGAAAAGACTCTTTAATCATCTGTTTCAATGAAAAGTCCACTTCTGATCTTAGATACTGATAATTATTAAACTTCAATCTTCAGTTTTATTTCTTAATTTTAATAAGATTTTTCTTCACGAGATATAAAGTCAAAATTTGCATGATATTTGATCTCAGAGATGTTCACATTTTCAACTTAAAAATGTTAAATAAAATGTCTTAAAACATAGATAAAATTCA
The DNA here is from genome assembly GCF_043381705.1 of Parasteatoda tepidariorum. Taxonomy (NCBI): domain Eukaryota; kingdom Metazoa; phylum Arthropoda; class Arachnida; order Araneae; family Theridiidae; genus Parasteatoda; species Parasteatoda tepidariorum. Next base: position 88,283,894 of record NC_092207.1, read on the forward strand.
CTTATTACATAATATTAAACACTCTGATTGATTTTAACAGCGGTGAGTGCAAAAAACTCAAAGTGCCCTTAATTTTTATGTGGACTCCCCATGCCCTTTTATATTGCAGTACAAAACCCGTTATCCGGAAAACCAAAAAAAAAAAAAAAAAAAAAAAAAAAAAAAAAAAAAGCGGAACAACATTCGATAAATTGTAGTGCCATTAAAAAAAATTTTTTTTTCTCTCATAAGATTTTAGGATTTTTTTTTCTTTTACAAAAATTTTTGAAATAATCATTAGTGTATTCCTTCATTGTTTTTTTCCTCCTTTTTAAGATTATTTCCAAATAAACTTTTTTTCGTTGGGTTTAACAATAAACAAATGTCTTTTTGTAGTGATTCAGAAAACTGGAAAAATCAGTTATCCGGAATAGCGATGGTCCCTTTCGTTCCTGATAATCGGTTCCCTACTGTATTAGGCAGAATTATGAAGAAATGTATTTTCAAAGAGAGCATCTTTTAACACTATTTTAACTTCAAATATTGCATGTATTAATTAATTAGCATATATCTGACGCCACCTACCCAAACCTTTAAGAAGGATCCAGGCTCAGTATTTGTTACCTGGCCAAATGTGATTAAAACGCAAATTTGACAAAACATTTTTAGTGGTAAAACAGATTATGTGGAAGCACATATTTAAATATATACTCTACACTCAGAAGTTATGTTCTCGTGACTATAACAATTCCACTCTATTACAAGAAGCTATCAACAATTAATCCCATCATATCTTTTTCTCTTAAAAATGATAAACATTACATTTTTCATCTTTCCTCTTACTCATTGTTCCTTTACTTTTCAACAACTGCAAAATGCTTTCTGATTAAGAAATTGTTAAAACTTGCCTTTGGCTAAGGATTATGATACTTGGCTAATACGTTTGATATCATGTTTGGATAATGTTATCTCCACTAAGAAGGTGAAGCTCTAATAATTAGATCAAGTAATACAGGGTGGTTTATTAAACTTGTGCAATACATACATAAGAACAGGGAAAATTTTTTATTAAACGTACTGTAATCTAATAAACAAACTAGACTATTGACAGTTTCTACTGGACAATACGGAGCGTATCATGTGTTAAACTCAACTCTATAATTAACATAATAAAATTTAGATACACGAAAACATGCACAAAAACCACAGAATTAAATGAAAATCAACAAACCTTCCTGGTTTTACATATTCACGTGGCTTAGGTGCAGCTACTTTAGGTGTTGTTGCTGGTGCTGCTGAGGCCTTCTTTTCCTTATCTTTTGACTTTTCTGTTTTTGACGGCTTATCTGCCATTTTTGGTTTCTACAAACATAAAAGTTGTTTAGCACTGATATAAGCGAGGCAACAGCTACAAAAGTTAAAAAGCTTGAACATCTAAAAAAAACTTTAAGTGCACACTAAGAAAGTTTAAGCCCACTAATTGAAGCAGGGCATAAGTGAAAGAATAGACTTAAGTAATTTGGACACAATTCTAACAACATTTTAAAGTTTGATTTACAAAAAAAGAATTTATTAAACATTCAGAGATACCAATTGCTCCAGACACACCAATAAATGATGGTAAATAACAGCAGACTAAAACTGGCAAATATTTGAGTAATTCTGTTTGCTCTTCAAAAGGTTTACCACTACATAACTACAATAGAGTAGTGAATAATATAACCCTACGATTTATTTAGAAATAGTGGTGGATAAAAATCTACTAATATGTAATTATTAAACCAAGATTCATAATTCCTAAACTGCCACTCGAAAATATTTATTCGCTGACCGGAGCAAGTTACTATAACAAGGCTCTACTTCAGCAATTCGTACTGAACACAATTAAAAGCAAAGTTAGTCAGATAAGAACTTAATCATGATACTTTCTCTGGCAATGGACGATGCACCAACGTACTAACTCTAATATTTAGGCTTGAGTGAAAAAAGTGTATTGGATAAAGATATTGTGAGAATATTATCTCTTTTACGTACAAATTTTATTTATAACACTAACCTCAACAACAATAACATTTAAGAAAATAAAACAGCATAAGAATTAAAACATTTAAAAATATCATCAATGGTAGAAAATGAGAAATTATTGTCATGCATGTACCGCCATTCCAAATGAAAAGGCAAGACGCAAAAATCAATAAGAATCTTGAAAAGAAGAATATTAGTATATATTCAAAGCAGAAATTTTTGTTACGAAAATTCACTGTTTTAACTAATGAATTGAATAATTACATTAAAATTTAAAATTTACCTGAAAAACGTGTAACAATCGTTGACGATCACCAGGAATTGAAGAGTATTGTTGAGTTGTAAGGAGAACTATTGCCAACTTTACTAATAGTTTATTTAAGACATTGCTCGCCTCAAAAACAAACATAGATGGCGCGAGTAACAGTATTAACAACAAAAATAAACAATGGGGAACTTTTTTAAAGCTTGAGCTGTCTTCTCTTTTTATTCTTCAGATTATAGTATTTACAAATTTTTTTTTCACTAATAACCCTTTTAATTTAATTTAACATAAATGTCAATTCACTACTTTTAAGCAACAAAATTTATACGTAATCGGTCGAATACTTTTTGTGATTTCAAAATAATAAATATAATAGTTTTTTCACATAGCCATTAAACTTATTAATCAGAATACTTTCTGCATTAAAAGATAAATAAGTTCTAATCAAGAATACTTTTTTAATTACAAGTAATCATATTTTTGTACAAAATTTAAATGCATATTTTGCATTGTATTTAATTTAAATATTTACTATTGTATAAATTTAAACATATATTTAATTTTTTCATCATTTATTATTGAGATGAATACTGTAGTTTTTAAAAAGAATGCTTTTCTTATAGCATCCAACTCAAGTAACGCAAAGTACTAGTGAATAATGGTGGAAAATTTTCCAAAATAATATTCTCCTAACTTTTTTTTTACGATATTACATCACGTCAAAGGTCACATTTTTTCTAATAATTTGCGAATGTCATAAAGATAAGATTAAAATTCGATGGATATTTTTCAGTAAAATTTGATTAATTTAGATAATGTTCCAACATAATACCCTCCAAATTCTCTTTTGCAATATTATTGAGATGTCCCGACCGGACGCTCAGCTGTATTACTTGACTATTATCATTTAATCACTTGCCTTAGTATTGTGGTTGTTAATGTAAATCTTTTGTTTATTATTTACACTAATTTGCTTTGAAATAAACCGTATTCCTATTGGTTGCCACTAATAATTGATTGATCATGATCATTGATAAACTTAGAGTAGGCAGGTAAATGGCGCGACATCAGCTTAGAAATTTTATCCGTTGTTTTTCGATATTCTGCAATGTTAAATGTATCTTCTAATAATATTCTATCAATCTCTAACATTTAATCAATATTTTAAAGATATTTAGATGACGTATGTCAAATATTTTACAGACTTGTCTAATATTGTACTGTATCTGCTTTATATACTTATTATTCAGATCCGAAAGTTGCCACCGAAAATTAGGATGTCTGATGACAAGAGCATTACAATGATTACAACAAAATTGCTTCCATGCGACCGGGGACTAGGCAAAGTTTACCACCATAGCTGGCTTTTCCACACAATTAATGAACCTCCACCTTGCTTAGATGAAACCATCGTTTTCACGCTATTTCAATAATGCTCAAAACCCCCTGGACTCTTCAAGTTCTTTTTTTTCCACTTTCCTATGCTTTTAGATAGCTTTTAACTTGGGAAACTTCTACATCGCGAAATGCTTGTATGATATGAAAAACGATATAAGTAAATGAGAAAAAAGAAGAATTCTTATTCATTGAGCAGCAAGGTGGAGGAAATGGTTTGAGAAGGCTATATGTGTAAACTTAAAATTAGTATCTACTGAAAATTTAAATTTTCAGTTAGTAGCCAGTGGAAGGTAGACTCTAGTAAAATAGTGGGCACATTTCCATCAAACCTAATGATTCGGCGACTGATACCAATACATTATTTTTTTTTAATGGCTATTTTTTGAATTTTTTTTTGCTGGGATTAAATGATATTTTTACAAGGAAAAAAAACAAAATCATATTAAAAATAATCTACGGCTATGAAGAATTTATTCAGCAATAAAAATAAAATAGACATGTTATTAAATTTAGCTAAACATACTGACTTTAAAGAATATTTTTTCAAATGTTTTTGCAAGGCAAAATACATTTAATATAAAAATTACAACTTTGAAATATGTGAATTAAATTATTTCCTTCCACATGACTCTTTCCATCACAAATTGCTGGATTCTAAGAAGACAAATTTTTGAATGGAGACATTGGACATTTTAATGAAAGTTCTGCTTTTCAGAGTCTTTATGCATTGATGTGCTTTTATCATTGAGAAATTTTAGTAAAAAAATAAATAATAATAATAAATAACACATGGTATCGATCACATTTCAAATTTTATTTTTCAATTTCGGCTGTAGGTTTTAATGTAATGTAAACATAATAATAACAATAGTTAGCTGTGCATTTATTTTGATAAAAAAATATGAAAAATAAGCATAAAAAAAGAAAAAAAAAGTAATTATATAAAGATATTTCATCAGCTGATCTAAAATGTTTCAAATTTTAACCAAAATGTGTGATGTCACTCTTCTTGGTACTCCTCCTTCCCCCCTTGTCATAAAATATCACAATTTTAAGGAACTCCTTTCTCTCCTCCGAACATGAGATTATCTATGGATGAACCCCGAAGACTGACACTGCACACAGTTGCTCAAACCTCTTAAAAAATTCAGGTAAGTATGAATCAATAATTCCTTTGAATCCGAAAAAATTAATGAAAACGAAGCAATAGTTACGAATGAACTCTAGATTTCTCCATTCAGGAACGATATATATTTACCGTTTGTCGCTAATTCGTAAGTAATAAAGTTGAATTCAAAATTTCATAGTTATTCGAATATTCAGTAATCACTGTTAGAGCTGATCAACGTATAAAGTTGAATTCAATCTAAAACGGAAAATTTTAAAAGGCCAGTAAAAATCCTGCAGTATATAGCATTAATCTAGTTTATTTATGTATTTTTTTTTACCCGAAATCTGCGAAATGTTTGAAAGAAAATTAAAGATGACAGCAAAATATAAGAAAATTTCTCTAAAGAAGAAACGTTTTCCAGATTTTTGTTCCGATCCTTTTTCTTTCATTTTCTTTTTCTTCAAGCAAATATTAATTTATTTGGAAGATTGATGACGCTGCTGAATTGAATATTGAGATGATTTCTGTAATTCAATAATATGAACAAAATAAGGAAAATGACAGAAACATCGATATTTAAAATTTCGAAGAAGTTGCCAACATTGACGGTATAAGATGAACACGAAACGATTTTAAAGATATTAAGTGATTTAAGCTTTTTTTAAATTACCCATTAACAAAATGGGTCTTGGTTTGGATTTCATGGCGTCCTCTCTTTTCAACTGCAATAATCAAGAGTAATAGTAAACAGTGCGCATGCGTTGCTGCGGCGACCGCTGCTGTTTGATAATTTTTTTAGAATTCTCTTTTTCACCCTTTTAATTTTGTTATGCATTAAGGTGGTGAGTTTATTTTTGAGATATGGGACTAGAGAGATCCCATTAATACTTCTTGAGTTGTGAATAAAAGATAGTTTCATTATTTGAACGATATTTTTGTTTTTATTGTTTTAATTAAGAATCAGAAATTCTAACCTAGAGTTCAAACTGGATCGTTTTCAATACTAATTCAGGTGAATATCACAAATAAAGAGGGTCCAAACTGATTGACACGGTCCCAAAAGTTAAAGGTGAAAAAAAAAAACGATGCCAAGGCCTAAACTTACCGAGGCTGAAAAAGCCAAAGAACGTAGACGGGAATACCTTAAGCGTTACACACAAACGAAAAAAAGAAATGATTCCGTTCGCAAAGGTAAGCAGGAAGCCCGTCCCTCACAAAAGTACAAAATTGGTTGAGAGAATTGAACCCTACCGAAGAGTAAATGATGACTCTCCGAACATCTTTCGTGCAAATACGAGAACTGGGTGTTGATCACCAGTTAGGGTTAAAAGGATCCGTTGTCAACGTACCCAATAACTTGCACAAGACCGCGTAGACTGTCTTCCACGCAATATAAATGATTCATTCACTATTCATGTAAAATTGAAAAAAAGCTTCGCTTTCAAATCATATTTCATGTATGAACTTGTGAATCCGAAACGGGTGTATGATGCAGCTTGCAATCTCCATCAGACACCATTGTACCAATCCGAAAATGTTAATATTGATCACAATTGTCTGTTCAATGTCTATTCAGTCATCAAGAGAATTCACACAGAATGTGTCTGAGCTGTATTTAAATATGTCTGCGAACTTGTGTACTGAGCAGTTCAGGATTAACAGTTAAAGATGTCCAAGATGAAAACACAATAAAGTTCCTTTTCCAAAAAAAATTAGACAACAACCATTTTGCCAATGGGTAACCTGTGATCGCCGCAAGGCGATCACAATTTTCTTCATTTTGTAGTGAATCGTATTTTTTATTTATTTATTTATTATTTTAATCCAAAAGAATACGTAGAAGCGTAAATACTATCGTGGATTTGCAATACACTACTTTAACCAAGGGCTTCGAAATTACAATCAATGAAAACCAAAGATAAGAAAAAATATTAAGCCTTTTATTAAAAAAAAAAAAAAAATCGGGCAATTTTTCAATTGCGTTAATCAATTTGAAGCAAAATGTAATGCATGGATATCAAACGATAATGCTTTTAACTATTTGGACATAATGATGTAAATAATATTGTTACAAATGATAATGATAAAAAAGAGATCAGATGATTATTTCCTAATTTACCCTAAATTTATATTTCCTAAAAGTAAAGATTATAATTCTGTATACCTAAGGGAAAAAACACTGCAATTTGCGAGCGAAAAAAAAAATTATGCACTCCTGAAAGTTAATGTTAAAAAAATATTTATTCAAATACTATATATGGGTGATTCTCACGAAGCATGACAATTCGGATCAAAAAATTTCTTCAAAATTAAAGTCTTCAAAATAATCAAAATTTTTTTTGTTTAGGTACTTCTTTAGCTACACTTATTAATATCTTATAGACAGCAGTGTAGTTTATTGAGATTTGCTCGAGGAAAAAAATAAAATAGAAATTCTTCAAATCTTGAATGCCAGGAAAATGACATATTAGCTTAGAAGTTTAAAAAACAGTCATTTTAAGTTAATAGTAAGTAACTCAACTTAAGCCTTTATGTTAGATGGACCATAAATTGCTTAAATTAATTATTTTGATCTACTGTAGAAAGAAACAAAAAATTTTTTGTTGCTGATATGTACAGAATAAAATTGTGTATAATAATCAATCATTAAATAAATAAATACATTTGATTACATCCACTCATATTACAATCATGCATAAACTTGGTATTAGGTTAATATTTGCTTTTCTTCCTTACAGTATTAGCAGTTAAAAAGAATTTCTGGTAACACTTCAATGTCCTGGCATTCATAAGCCAGGAAAATGACAGCCAGGATTATGACAAATTCGCCATTTTATAGCATATAACTTTACTTTAATTTAATATTTTGGCCGAAGACGTTTATA
>NC_092207.1:88293193-88297818 GCF_043381705.1 Parasteatoda tepidariorum
ATATATATTGTCCTCAGATTAATTATGTTAAGAAATGCTTCAGAGGAAATTTGCTGCTCTGCATATTTGTTTAATTGAGAAAATAATGCTATACAATACTTAATAACCTCTTAAAATTAAAATTTACAAATAAAATTAAATAATAGAATTTAATAATATAAATTTAATAAAGTATGAATCATAAAATTATTATGTTATTTTTGTAATCAATGATCTATTGAAATAAATGAATCTAATGAAATATAATAAGCTTTCTTACTTAATTTAAATTTAAAACTTTCATCGTTTCTATAATTACTTATAAACATTAAAGTAGATTAGGAATAAGTTGTTTCAGACACGTGCTGCGCTCACGCATATTTAACATTGTTCCAGAAAATAACGTATTTAAAAAAAAGAGGACATTTTGACAACGAACAAATTGTTTCATAAAAACAACCTCAAGCTTTTAAAAACTCTTTTAATAAAGGGAGATGAATGCTCCTTATCAATACCAAGAATCTGATGAAAGAAAACTCTTTGAGGAACGCTGATCGTCTATCGCATTCCTGGAATGTTTTGGTGTTCAAAGATATGAGTTTTTAAAGATGGTCCGATTTGTTTAGAAAGATTCGTTGGAGAAGAGAATTTTTGACAGCTGACAAGTAAGTAGTGCTTTCTCTTCTTCTTATTTAGATTAATTTTCATTCATTTTGTTTCAATGAAATAATTAAACGGAGTTTTCAAGTTTCTCAAGTTGTAATTCTCAGGTTTCAATTTAGATTAATTTTCATTAATTTAGATATAGTTTTCATTCATTTTGTTTCAATAAAAAGAATTAAATGTAATTTTCAAGTTAATTTAAGAAGGTTTTAGTTAAATTATTGAATAATTTTAATATATTGAAACTTTTTTTTAAAAGAATTGTATTGATAATTAGTGCGAGTACGTTTCCACAGTATTTGATTTGGTATTTTAACTGCTTGTTAGACGTTGTAGATCTTTTTTATTCATTTTCTATTTAAATTACTGTTGAGTTTAGTAATTATTGTTTTATTAAAAATATTTCTATGTTCTTAAATGAATCAACATAAATGTTAAAATAACGATTAGAATGTAACTTTCATGAACAAGTTATGAAATAAATATTAAACAAACGTGTTGCTTTGTAAACATGCATATATATGTAAACATGTTGTCCAACACCAGACGCTGAACCAGATCATGTGATAAAATATTATCTGGTGCATGTTATCAATTGATCAAACATCCTAATATTGAAATTGTTAATGTCAACTAGGTCTTAACGCATAGAGCATTGCTATTGGTTTCTAATTTCGTTTGTTTTCTGTTAAGAATACCTCTTAAATCAAATTAGTAACTAATATGCACTCTTTCCTTTAAAACACAAGGTGCGATGGTACAATTTCAGTTAAAACGCGTTAAATCGATAACGATGAGCAGGATAGCGCCTTTTTTCTATAAAATTTTGCTACGGGTAGAGCATTGATTATATTGTACAGCAAATTTTAAAGCGTTTTTTTGTCATATAGATGAAACTATGTGATTCGGCAATAACATAAAAGGTGCTTGATTTATAAATTGAACTTAAAATGGTTCATCACGTACTGTTTCTGTGGGGAAAAAATTGCTAAACTACTGATAAATTCTCGAATCTCTCGCTACTTAATGTACCAAGAGCTTCAAAATTCCGGGAAGGTAGATAAGGTTTTTGAAGCAAAGAGATCACCAAAATAATCGTCAAGTAGGAGAATGTCGCACTGCAAACGAGAGCATCTTTCCTTTGCTTATAAGTAGTAACAATAGTTTTGATAAAGTAAAGTCGGCGTGCAAGAATGTGAATTTTCGGTAAAAAAAAATTATAATTACAGACTTTAAAAAAAAAAAAGAACAGATTCATTATTTTTAGCTAAACATTTACAAGCAACGTATTTTAATTTAAAAGATATTTTTAATGTTGTACTGTATTGATACATGTTGTACATTATTATTGATGCAGTGCCTGTTTACTAACAGGCATATTGATGCCTGCTAGCAAACAGGCACGTGAGTTGTCATCCACGTAGATCTCTCAATTATAATTTAAAATGGAAAATATCCAATATCGTATATAATCTATGAGATTTGATTTCTATGTCACCGTAAAGATACCAATTTCATGTAAAAAATTACTTATGTTAACAAAAGCTCCAAAAACTATATTGCACAATCTAAAGTCAGATCTTTAAATTTAAAAAAAAAAAAATAATAAATAAAGAAAGAAATCTTTGTTTTAAAATTGAATCAGAAAAGGTGATTTCCAACGATACACAATTTTCCGCGTTACATACAAAGAAATAGTAAATATCTTTAACTGAGAGCCTGTAATAGTTAAGTTTGAAAAGGAAAGGTAAATTAGGTCGCAGTTATGAAGAAAACTTATTATTTTTTATTTTTTGAAAATGAACTGAGTTTTTATTAACTTTCTCTAATTTAAAAATTTTTTTTGGATTGTTTGTTCAAAAAATTAGTTAACTGTTTGAACTTTATTAATCAGATTGTAATTAAAGTGATTTAAAAGAAATATTTTTTCTTTTAACCCCTTAACAATCGGTTAATTTTCAAGAAAACGGTCATAAAAGTGCATATTTTGCCAAATACGCGTATCTGATTAGTGCTGACATCTTGTTTAAAGTAACCTAACTATCTACAATTACCTTAAAAATATCCTGGTACTTCCATCTGGTGTGTAAAATAAGAAATAAAATGTTTTCCGGGCAAAAAAAAAATGAATTAGTTTTATTCTTATTTGCGGGTAACTACTGAACACTACTGACCGGAAATTTCACGGGAGCGAGAAATAGAAGGCGAAACCTCACCCCGCTATTTTCACGGGAGCGAGAAGGAAGGGGTTTAACTAAGTTGTTTCTGTAAAATGAATCAATAGTTTTAAAATGAAATTTTTTTTTGCCTGCTGGCTTTTACTTAATAGTATAAATGTTTCTTTATGATTTTACATGATATATAAATATATTCCGTTTTTTATTATGAATGCTATAAAGTTTTTTACAAAATTGACTGTAGCTCCCAGGAATATCTGCTTTTTCTTTAACCACTTTTAAAACTTATCCTTTACGTTTCTAGAAAGGCACATAAACACAGCAAGGTTTTAATTAATTCTTTCAGCTAATGTGTTGAACAGATTGTGGTTCTATCTATTTATTAGATAGTTACCTAATTAGACTGCCTAATTAGGCTTCAATTTTAATTGTTTTTATAAGCAGTTTTGCGATTACTATTGTGTCATCAATTGCTATATATCAAAAGTGCTATAAAAAGCTTCCAAAAAATAAATAAGTAAAAAAATAAATTTCTACAATCTCTAAAAACTGCGTTTTTGGGAAATAAGAAAACTTTTCGAAAAGTAAATATGTTATCACAGTTGCACTTTATTAAAAAAAGTTTATAGAAAACGGTTGCAGTTAGCAAAATATAACTGACCCTTTTTTTCTTGAAATCGAATAATGCATTTTATACCTAGAAAATAATTTATGATATACTTTGTACAGAATTTTAATGTTGCGAAAAATGTTTAAAATATATCGTATATTTTTTTACTTCAAGAATTATATATTAAAAAACATAGCTGTACAATAGTTAAAAACAAATAATGACGAATTCCAGAATTAAGAATATCTCAATAAATTCTAAAAACAATGTAAATGTATACAATTATAAAGTCTAAGAAGCTTTGTCGCCCGAGGAAGATGTTTAGCTACAGTTGCAGTTACTTGTCTGGATAAGAGGAAGTTTATGCTTGAGGTTTATGATATTTGGTCAATTTAGGAATTGGTAACTGGGCGGAGTGAGCTTGACGCTAGCTTTTATCCATCAATCTTCTTATAACCCTATATTGATTGTGTGACCAAACTTTTTCGCCAAAGCAATTGGCGTTGTTTAAACAAAAGCTATTGTTAGAGGAAGCCATTTTCTGTATTTAGCTGCGCGGGATTTCATATTTTATCATCATGAAAGTTTTAATTACAGGTAATTCTTATTAATTAAAGATTTATAATATTAGTGTACGTTTCATAGCAGTATATAAAAAAATTACATGAAATTTTTAAAAAGATTAATGAATTTTATTAAATATCTGTGAATACCACGCGTTAGATTTTAAAGTAAATAGTTTGTAAAATGTATGTATTTTAAGAAAATCGTTATAAAAATTCATTTATCAAAGTTTTTCTCTGCTTCCTTAGAAATCCTTTGTTTGATCTGCCGAAATTGTGTGAAGCAGTTTAGTAATGAAATTTCATTTAGTTGAATTACTTGATTTATGTTTATTTTAGTGACATAATACAGAGGTATCTTTTTTTTCTATGAAATATATTGCTAATTAAAATTTATTTTATATAGAAAGATTAATATTGAATTTTCTTAAAAATAGTGAAGAGGGTTTTGATCATGTCTAAAATAATTTGTTTCAATTTTATTGTAAACTAATCTAAAAAAAAATTCTGAGAGAAATGGAACAAATTTAGATAATATTTATCATTTTCATTCACAGTTACTGCATTCATTATTATTCTTTTAGGTTGTCTTAACTATTGAATAAATTATGAGCATGCATACTTTCAAAAAAA
>NC_092207.1:88299282-88388458 GCF_043381705.1 Parasteatoda tepidariorum
ATAAATTTTATATATATATATATATATATATTATTGTTTCGAAGTGAGTCGTGTTTTTTGGAAGATTTTACCTTTAGGGCAGAAAAAGACGTCGGTGTTTCATACTGAATTTCCTAACCATAAATTATTTAAACTCTAAAAAATATTTTTCACTTATTTTGATCTAAATTCATACAAAATAATGAGAAAAATTATAAAAAGTATGGTTAATAAAAATTCTACGTCATAGGACTAAATGCTGTATTTTTTGCAATCGGCATACTTTTTTACCTCATTTCTTTAATTAGGAGTTTAAAAATATATATCAAAGGTAGTTATTACTGAACACACAATGTATAAAAATTATGTATCTCTTTTTCATAAATATGAGTATTTGTTCTACTTTAACTCTGATCCAATCAATATACTTGGTTATCAACATGGCAAAATATCGATTGCCGAAAAAGGCTTTTTTTAAATTTTATTTGTTTAAACGATTGAAAATTCCTCATGCACCACAAAGTATAGCATGAGGCTTACAGAAGTAAGTAGAAAACAAGCAAGAAAATTTAAAAATTTACATTACAAACAAAATTGCGCAAGGCAGCAAGACTTTCAATACTTTTGACCAGTTCTGAAAAAACAGGAGGCCAACAAATAGAAAGACGCCTCAAATCAGTCTTTAATTTAATTCGGGCAATCGTATACAGTTTGCAATGAAGAAGAATGTGCTCAGCATCTTCATCAGCATCGCCGCAACCACAAGGTCCACTGGAGACCACCAGATGGAAACGAAATAAATATCTCTTAAAATTTCCATGGTTTGTTAAAATTTGGGTTAATTTAAAATCAGTTGCAAAGAATTTACATTACAAACTGTGAAAAACTGATGGAAAGAACCCTTTCGTTTGGAAAAGGACTAATAAATTATTTATAATGCTTAGACGAATCTAATTTGAAAATTTAACTTTTATTGCATATTTTTAACAACATACGTGCTATTCTATATTTCAGTTTTCAAGTATGCTTATATTTCAATGGATAAGAATAACACTTCTAAGAGAATAGTAATTCAAAGTCTTTTTTACTACTGATTTGAGTTATCAAAGTAATAAATCCCAATGCTATGCAAGGTTCATTAATCTTCACGCATTTTTTTCTTTCTATTCCAGGGTTTTCTTATCGGTTAGCTGTAGTACGTGATTTGACTAAAAGAATGTTTTTAACCAATTTTGAATTCTCAGTTAATTTAGCATGCCTCCAGCGATAAGTAGGGAAAAAGTCGGAATTATTGATTGTCTGGTTCCAAAGGTTGATAAATTTGTAATATTTAACATGCATGAATAGCTGCTCACTTTTAGAATAATTGCGAAATTTTTTTAAATTAATATTTTTTTCTTGACCATGTTATTGTTTTTATAGCTTAAGACAAAACTTCTTGTCTTAATTGGCAGGATTTATCATTTTAAGAAGCCAAGAGATCGTGATATTAAAGACCCTTTTTTCCATCAAAAATAAGCAAACCTCTGTATTTCAATGCAATGTTCACGTGACTGTTGCTTGTGAAACTGCTTTCATTCGTTTTCATACTAAAGTAAACAGTATTCATAAAAAAAGTAATAAGATTTTTTCTTTAGTACGTAATTCAAAAACAAAAATTTAAGATCAAATTTTTGAAAACACTCCATTATTTTTCTACAAAATACATTTGATTAGGGTTAGTGCATCAGAGATAAGAATATTTCAACCCGAATAGATCTTTTAAAGGTGATTCAATGCTATTGGAGTAATATTGGATCCGACATTTTGGATAAGCTAACCAATACTATGTCTTAAAAGTGTGGGTTGATGATTAAATTATAAAGGGGGTTATATTGATTAAAAAAACTCTGTTATGTATGCTAAATTATGTAGTGAAAAATGTTTTATTTGTTTGTTTATTTATTTACTTTTTTAATGAAAAATTCTTCTTATGAGAGATTTTATTACTGTGTGTATTTCTTGGAAAAACTAAAAAGCAAAAAACAATAGGTAAATTGAAATTAATGAGTATTTTTGCATTTCTATAGCTTTAAAGCTATTATTATTTAGATTATATTATGCAACTTATGTCTTTATACATTTCTTTTCATTTTTATGTATCAATAGCTGTTTAAATCTATAATCTAACAAATAATGTTTTTTATTCATTAATTGCTTACCATCTTCAAACTTATAATCTAGCATATAAACTGATATTTTCTGGTATTCTTTTCTCCCTAGCTGAATAACAATCTCTCTCCTTCTTTAGAGTTTTTTATCAACTAATCGACGCTTTTCAAAAGATTTTGAATGACATATCGACATTTACTAAGTTCTTAAGATGTGATATTTATTGAAACGCGTTTGTAGCATATGGACATTTATCCATTATTCAGTGAATCTTACAATTTTATTCTTACAATATTCTACATAATATTGTTACTAAGAAATTTTTTTAAAGTTATTTAATACTTTTGTATATCAATTAAATCAAGGTATAATATCTCTCCGAATTTAGTGTTGAACAATCCAAAAAAATTGTGAGAAACAACAGTTTTAAAAGAACACCAAATTGTGCTTTCACATATAATTAAAAAGGTGTAGTTAAATCTGGACACCAATGATGGAGAGTGCTTACACCAAGCTAACGTGCATTCACAGCATTCTTAAATTATTTTCGCTTCCAAAAACATCAATTTTGGCACATATTGGGTATCAGAAGTAGATTGTTTACAATCGAGTAAGATATGGCGCATGTTTGTTGCTATATGCTATAGATCTACAGAAACAAAAGTTAGCGTTTAAATACTGTCAGTTGTATTAAATAAATTTATAAAATTTAATTTCCATCCGTTTTTGTTTTGTTAAACCTAATTTGAATTCGTCTTACTATTTCTCTGTGCTATGGATATGTTACATAATTCGGGTGTGGATATTTCAAATCTGAAATTGTTTTAGTTCGAAAAGCAACGTTTTTTTTCTTCAAAATAGTGTATTTAGTTTGATAATTTTTTGTTTGAATGTACAAGTCTATAAAGATCGTATAACTTTATTTATATACACTTACTCTTAAGACAAAAAGCATATGGCTTTAAAGTATCGCATCATAAACTAAACTAAATTCCAGACTTTTTCCAACCACTCCCTATGTAGCAGAGAAGTGGGGACACTTCAGTATTCGTTCGAGTGAATTTTTAAAATTCTTGGTTAGCAATATGTTAATAAATTGGATTAAAAAAATGTAGATTGTTGAGAGAAACCAGTTTCAAATTTGAAATGAGTGACACGAAAATATTTAAGATCTGGTTAAAAATCATATCAAGTCTTTTTTTATCAGTTTAATTAATTGAAATAGTGATTTGTGGTATAGAGAAGAATATGATTCGAATCAGGTTTCACAAACTTAGAAATTTTAATTAATTTTTCAATATAAAAGTTTTTGTTTTTACAAATCTGAATTAAATCTCTTGTTTAACCGAAAAATATTTTCTTCCTATGTCTTCTTAGTCGTTTTTAACCCCTTTATGTATAGCGTCCTTTAAAAAAGCCGTTATTTTTTTTTTCAGAAAAAAATAGTTTGATTATTAGGATTTATTTTCCATAAACAAAATAGTTCTGTCTTCGAATTAATAATAAAAAATATTGTTCTTTAAAATTTATTTTTAGAAAGCTTAAAAGATATTTAATAGAATGTAATACCCACTTAGTATAATTTTATGCACCGTACCATTTTATGTTACATAGTCGTTTTTCATGTTTGGAACATAGTGGCTGGGAATTAATTGGAGGAAAAATTTTCTGGTACTGAAAAATGATATTTACCAGTTATATACTTGCTGCATGAATATACTGTTAAAATGTAATTACAATGTATGTTAAGATATATGTTTAGGATCTTAGTGAAAAAAGAAATAAAAATACTGTGCACTTGAATGCTCGCTAAGTAATATTTGAGTAAGAAAAAGCAAAAACTTTTTCAAACAGTGACTAATAACTATTGAAGTCGGGAGGAGCAAAGAAACGATTAAAATTATCAAAAACAGTCTTTTTTTATCTAATTAAATAAGAATATATTCGCTTTTTGCCAAAAATCACCTTTAAGCTTGCTCTAGACGATTTTGATCCATTATAATCCCTTTGATGACACTATCAGTAATGGTCATTGGTCAGTGCTTAAGAACGTTTTTGTTACTTCTCACTTGAATTTAAGCTTTGTGATTCATAATGTATATAAGCCATTACAATGATCGCCAAACTTATGAAGCTTCTGAGCTGCAGTACCATATTTTACAGGTGAGCTGTCAACTATTTTTTTTTAAAAATCATACATTTTATTTATTACCTATAAACTTCCATTAGTGTGTTGGCCTGCCGGAGCGTTAATGCTTTCTACCGAGAATGCCTCTACGTTGTCGATTTGGCGATCTGTGGCTTCATCTTCTTACAAGCATTTCAAAAAAAAAAAAAAAAAAAAAAAAAAAAAAAAAAAAAAAAAAAGGCTATCTTTATTGAACATCTTGTACATTAAACAATGCAAGTTAACATGAATTTATTAAAATTAAATAAATTTATTTAGTAAAAATCAAATTTAAATATAATTTCCAAATGAACGAGATTTTCAAGCGACTCTGAATTTATGTAATTTAATGGCAGAAATAGTATTTCCTAAATCACAGGCACATCTGAAGGCTACTCATGAGGTACTACTGTTTGTTAATCCTACATGTAATTACTAATGGCTAAAATTATCAATTAATCTAACTGTTTCCATGCCATTATGGCTAACCATGGGAGGTTTTAGTGGTTTTTCTTTCCGTGCAATGCAAATGCGGGTTACTTCTATCAAAAAGGCTAGTTTGTCCCAGTGATTGATTCATCTTGGGTTAGATTCCACATTACAAGGAAACGAAGTTGAATATTAATAGTTGTTGTTGAATATAGATAGTCAAACTTAAAATAAAATTTATTCAATTTCTTCTGTTTGCTATAAGCCGTCATTAATTCGTAAGTACTAATAGCGCAACTATAATAACATCTTATTATTTTCGTAGGATAATTTCGAATATAAAAACGAAATCTACAATAGGAAAAGACATTAATGAGACACTAAGACTATAAAAGCACACGTTTTTGAAGCTGACAATGGTCGAGAATAAATATATGCTCTGTAGGCGCGGTTAACTACCATGATTGTGTATCGAGTGTCTCGTTAAAGGTCTTTTTTTTATGACCATCCTATAAGCCAGCTTGTTTTAAATGCATTTCGAATTTTTTTTACTGCTCAAAGAAAGCTTTCTTTTTTGAAAAATGTAAATGTTATCTACATGTGGAGTGATACTCAAAAAATAAGTTAGACTTAAAAATAATGGGTGAAACTCCTGACAGAATTCAATTATATTTTGTTCGGAAAAACAAAATCGAGCACATCAACAACTGAAATCTCTTGATATTTAATAAAGCTGACATTAGTTTAAAAGTTTTCCTTCAGTTTGAAAAAATATCACCTAATAATTTTTTAAGCATAAAACAATGAATTAAGCAAAAAGAAACTAAATGTCACCAATTATGGAAATTTTATTGAAAATTGAAAAATAAATGAAAGAAAAATTGCGATCATAAACCGTAGTACCTTAAACTATATACTTCACAGAATTTTATTTTATTTTATAACCGTCGTTGAACAGCCACCCAAATTTTGGGATTACGACTTCTAATGTTCAACTCCGTAGCCCTTTAATTTTGAGCCCAATCCAGAAGACAAGGGAACTCCTGGATCAAGTATTGGGAGAAATTTTGCCTCTGTGGAGGAATTTTTGATGGAACTAACCCGCATTTGCGTTACATGGAGAGGAAGACCACGAGAACCTCCCACGGTTAGCCTGACGGCAAGGGGACTCTAACCCATGATCCGTCTACCACTGAGGATATTTCACGTCAGCACTGTGGTCAGTGCAAGCCGGATGCGGAATTCGTATTGACCCGCCATCACCGGTATCGAACCCCGGTTCCCCTCATTGGAAGGCGAACGCTCTATCCCCTGAGCCATCACGGCTCACTTCACAGAATTGTTAAAATTTGCCGAATTGAATTATTACCTAATTATAGTTAATTCACAGAATCGCAAAAATATTAATTCAACAATTCCCTAATACGCTGATTCACCCACACTATGTTTTCTTTGAAAAAGTTCATTCTTCTTCTCTTGCTCAATCTCGTACTTTCATGAATGACAATATCTAAACTCCATACTTCCCCCCTTGATTTAACTTATGGTTTATAAATTATAAAAACATTATAGAATTTTTATAACTCTGAAGTTAGTTAGATTATTTATGAAAATTATAAAAACTTCACTGTGAAAAAAAGTATTGTCTAAACTGCCTGAATATGGTAAAATTTATCGTGTTTCTGACGGTATGGGAAAACCAGAAAGTTCGGTAATTTTTATTGAAGCTCTTTGATAATGATCGAGGTAAAAATAACAATAAAATATCGTTTTACAATAAGTGATAAAAACGGGTAAATGTGGTTAAATTTGATAATTTTGTCATGATACCTTAGAGCATGGCATAATAACCATTTATTCGCATGAATTTGCTTTTCAGTTTCGTATTTTTTGCTAATTGTGTGGTTATAAGAAATATAACTTTGAAAACGAGAATTTCAGGTAAACCTTTACTAAATAAGAGGTTTAACTACAGTTTATTTTGATTTAAATAGCTGGAATTGTGTTTTTTTCACCCAGAAATATTACTACCATCGTAATTTTGCCATTACCGTAATTGTTATTTCAACGATGTTATTCTCCGTGTTATTTTCAATGATAGAATTAAACTTATCAAAAAATTAATGAATGATTGGTTTATTTTCTAATATTTTTATTGTTTTCGTTTGATTAAAATGTAATGATGATAAGGCATTTTTTTTGTTTGGGGGGAAAAAGGCAAGTTTTACTTTCTTGCACTTTTATATCTTTGATTGATTTTACACATGTGTTAATTGGCATCATTTTACAAGCATGCTAAAAATATGCATAAAAAAGGCTACCCTAAATACACTATTAAGAAATTTGAAATTGTATATGCAAGATTTAACTTTACAGCAATAAAAAGTTTGCACTAGTCCCCTAAATTTATATTATAAAATTGTTTTTTCTCAGTCTTAAAGGAAGTTTGAATGAAAAACGATTATCCAATTAGCGTTTATTTAGTTCGTCAAATTCAATGAAACACCTCAACTGTTATATAATTTTGTAAAAATTTAATACTATTATAAAGTAAAAAATGTTAATAGCATAAATTTGAAATTTTTTTTTCTATTGTATTTAGCCTCAAAAATCCTAAATTTTGGAACAATCGGTTAATTCTAATTCTTGAAAATTGAATTCTAAAAACATTATTTCCTTACTTTTTCGTTGTTAAATTTATCATAGGATGCATTTTTTCTTATCATGAACTCGAGCTCTTAAACTTCACCCATTTTTTAATCATTTTATTATTCAAAATATAATGTACTGTATTGTAATATATAGAGAGGAGTAGTCTAAATTGTACCACTTTTCCACACTCCATGTTAACCACTTCTTCTGTAATGTAATATATAGAGAGGAATAGCCAGAATTGTACCACTTTTCCACATTTAAATTTTTATCAGTTAGAAATCATTGACAACAACTTTCGAAATATTTTAACAATGAAATACATTCATTTAGCTACTCATATTATTTTTTGTTAATAATATATGTACAGTAAATAACAGTACATATATATAACTGTAATATGTATATGTAAATAACAGTAATATATGAACAGTAAATATATACTAAAAATAAATTGTTTTCGCAAGGTTTGCAAGCAGTATGATTTAGGAAACCGGTTGTCTGAATTGTACCATCCCCTGCTCCCTATATCGTACCACTCTCAACATTATTGAGTATTTATGCTTAAGTGAATCAGTAGAACATGTGTAACCAAAAAACTGTTTAATAACATAATAAAAAATGTGATACTAAGTTTCTAAACTCTTACAAGTAACAGTTAAGCCAGTAAAATGTTAATAGAGCATGGAACAAGCAAGTAACTTTTGTCAGTGCTGTGTGTTACGACTGTATCTCTTTAAGATCTATAACCAACTTTCTTCTTCTTTGGATTTAGGAATGAAGAAATTGATTTGATTTAAGGCTTCTACATCGATGATACTGCGACAGATCGATCTATCAAATCACATCACTAACCAGCAATGTCTTGACTAATTTCGGCTTGACTAACCAGACGGCTCATAACTTATATGCTTTTCACCATTTTCTTTCTTGAGAATAAGACAAATTAATCTCATTATAAGGATATTAAATCATCGCATTAACTGAAATAGCTCCGTTTTTTTTTTGTAGATTCGTCTAAGTATAGACTGAAGTTTTCTGCTATAAAAAAATCAAAAGACGAAGAATCGTTAAATCCTTTTAATTAGAGTTCTCAATTGTCGTAGTCTTATCATAATTCTCATTTACAAGATTAGCATTTGGTACTGGGTGCAAGTTAATCCAGAAATAGTTCTCTGCCATTTTTCGAAAGTTTGGGAATAGAACAGTTTAAATGGCATAAAATCAACCTGTTCAGTTGATACATCTCATAAATAACTTATATCTACTAATTAGACAGTTACGCAACGTTTTAAACAAAGTGTTATACCAAGCCTCAAACAATAGTTAGCTAGCAAAGAAATGAATAGAACATAACAAATTAAGTTGTTTGATAATTATGTAATGTATTTAGTAATATTTAATTTAGTTCAACTGTATTCTTACCCAGGGTGTAAAAAAATTACATTAAAAACTTGTAAAACCTATTTACTTACATAAAAACTTAACGCAAGTACACAGTCATTCGATTTATTCTGCCTTATATCTGTTCATTTATTTAACTCATTCAGTCATTCTCATAGCTCATTCTCTCATTCATTCACTCATTCTTCCACTTACATTTTAAATTTTTTACTTAATTTAATTTTCACATCTTTAATGCCTTCAAACGTTTACACATACTATTCATACACCTATTTTCCTTCATACATCTGTATTTTAATCCATTACCTATATAAATTTTCCCATCTTTAATTTCTTCCTATACTTACACTAATATTCTTACGCCTATGTTAATTGTTGTATCTATCTATATTTTACATTCTTACTTGTTCACATTGTCACATCTTAAATTCATTCCTATTTTTTCACCTGTATTATATTTAGTATCGATCTATTTTACACTCTTACCTATTCACATTGTCACCTCGTGGTAGAATCAAGTTAGCATGCTTTATATACTACTGAATGATGTTTAACTTTTGTAGTGGTAGTTACGCCACAACATTTTTAGATTAAGCAAAGCTGATTTTTAGTAGTTCATCCCATCAAAATAAAGGCTAACTGTATTCAGTATCATCTGGCATGATGCTGTNACTTTTGAAAGAGTTATCGCTATTTTTGTGATTTTTCCTTAATTTATGATAACCAGTGTATATTTTACATTCTTACTTGTTCACATTGTCACATCTTAAATTCATTCCTATTCTTTCAACTGTATTACATTTAGCATCTATCTATTTTACAGTCTTACCTATTCACATTGTCACACCTTTAAGACATTCATATTTTTACATCCTCTATATTCTAGACTAGCTGAATGCCCGTTCTTCGTACGGGTGGGGGAATGCTTTATTAAATCTGTACTAAATAACATTACGAAATCATGCAAAACATTTTCAGACTAATACCGACACAAATAATAAAGTTAAAATTATTCCGATGTTTTTTAATTTATTATTATTTATTGACTTTCTCAGTTGCTTTAAATCATTATTAGGTTAAGCAAAGCTGATTTTTAGTCGTTCATCCCATCAAAATAAAGGCTAACTGTATTCAGTATCATCTGGCATGATGCTGTTGCTGAAGTTGTTGCAGCTGTAATTGGAACCAAATTTACTCTAAAATACGCTGTACCTATATAAGAGTTTATTTGGTATCTACCAAAACTTAACCTATTACCATCATGCCAATAGTGTCCATAAGCAAGTACCATTTCTCCCTTAATTTCGTTTTTAATTTCAAAACTTAATTTTTTTAAATTTCAATTACCGTTGATTTCAAATTATTTAGTTTCATAGTGATACGTTTTAAAAGCATAATTATATAAACAAAATAAACACATGATTTCAGATAACCTTAAAAATATTAATCTGGAGATGTTGCCTGCTTATGCTAGCTCGATTACGTTGATCTTTCCGATAACCTGGCATAACTAATGAAAAAAATAATTAAGTATTGCAGAACGTTCAATAAACAACCTTTTTGATCAGAGCTATAAGCTAACAAACACCGCTGGTGTTGTTTTTAAAATATTTGACAAAATTGATTGGCTAATTTTGAAACAATAGCTTCCGCTAATCCAATGAGAAAATTCCATTTCTTAAATGTTTCCGAATTTAAAAATCTGATTAAAAATTGAAAAATTTTTGTAATTGTACTCATTCATCTTTATGTTGAATTTCGTATTCTTAGAATCTACCGTTTACCCGCGATCCGGTATACATACACACAAATTCTTTATTTTATATATAGATTACTTGGTTTATTTATCTATATTTGACATTCTCACCTATCCACATTTTCACATCTTTTCATTCCTATACTTACACCTATAATTTTCGTATATCTATAATATATTTACACCTATATTACTTCTTATATCTATCTATATTTTACACTTTTACTTACTCACATTTTCACATCTTTAATTCATTCATATTCTTACACCTTCTCTTACATCGATATTGTTTCTTACATCCATATTTTACACTTTTACTTACTCACATTTTCACTTCTTTAATTCATTCATATCCTCACACCTTCTCTTACATCGATATTGTTTCTTACATCTATATTTTACACTTTTACTTACTCACATTTTCACATCTTTAATTCATTGATATACTTACACCTTCTCTTACATCGATATTGTTTCTTACATCCATATTTTGCACTTTTATTTACTCACATTTTCACATCTTTAATTCATTCTTATTCTTACACCTTCTCTTACATCGATATTGTTTCTTACATCTATGTTTTACACTTTTACTTATTCGCATTTTCACATCTTTAATTCATTTACACTCTTACACCTTCTCTTACATCGTTATTGTTTCTTACATCGATATTTTTGCACCTCTTACTCCCATTTTCACATCTTAAATTTATTCATAGTCCTTATAATAATTTCGAATTTCCTCATCTATAAAAGCTTTACATTTTCACTTCTGTATTTAAATTCTATTCCTTGACTTATAATAGATGTATTATCATGGTAAAATATTTCATCTCTGGCAAATATTATGTTTGAAACGTTTGAGATTTAAATTGCTTTGTATCAGTAAAAAACTGGATAAAAACTAGAAGCAGACGAAAACTTCATGAAAAATTTTATTAAATTCTTCTAACTTTATCTTTTGTCCGTTTCAGGCAGATCACACAATATTATAGCTTAAGAGCCAACACCCATAGTAAAATAATTAGTTTGAGGTTTAATCTCCTAATGTGTGTGATATTAAAATGTAATTAACTAAATAATTAATGAATAATTAAAGGAATAATTAAATGAATGAGAAGACTAAAATGAAGCAGGTGTTTTGGCTTTGATTCTTAAGTTAAATGAAAAATTCATCAACGCATCTTCTTAAAACATTTACCTTCAATTCCGTCTTCACTTCCTTTATTAAGATCAAATTCATCTAGCTTTTGTGATTAAATTATTAAATTCATATAAACTTTCAACGGTTTACCTTTGGAGGAAGCATTATGATGCAAACGAAGAAGTCGTAAATAAGATTTAAGTCTTTAGACATTAATTAATATAATAATAATTATATGCGTTATGATGCAAATGATGGAGTGATCAAATATGAGTTAAGTCTTTAGATCTTAAATAATATAATTCTGATTATATATCCCATCCTTACACATCCTAGCTTATAGTAATCCTATCGCACGTTATTAATTAATGTAACCCTAAGCAGAAAAAATCAACTCTGTTCGAATTTTCAGTCTAAAATTACGATGAAATAATCGGCAGCAATTTGTCCATTCAATTAAAAACCGTAGAACCGGTTTCGAAACTATAGAAAAGAAATTTGACTAGATATTGAAGCTAGGCTTTTCGTTAGGTAACGGTTGTGGTTGAGTTGTGTGTTAACAAATGAACGGTGGAATGTGGTTTAGTTTGTTCATCTAGTAGTCTCATCCATCGTAAGAGCTAGGAAATGCTAACCTTTCTTTTACAAAGCAGATTTATGGTGCTGCCAACCATGCGCGAATGAGAGTATCGTATTCAAGTAGCCCTGGGTCACCAATTGGGGAGTGCAACACATTCGACTCTATTCCCTTCATGTATTGAAGGGAATGGAGGAAATATTGTGTCAGTGCTATGACTCGAACTTCAGTTCTGTCGGCCATGAGATTGACGGGTTAGCACTCTCGTATTTAATATGAATCCAGCTGCAAGGAACTAAGTGGCTCAATTAGAAAGGACCATACAATGAATACCATCTTATCTGTGGTTATTTGACTATTTTATTTGAATATGGTAAAATAACAGATAAATTGCCATTTAACCATTTTTCCTAGAAATTTCTAACAGTGTAAGGCAGAACAAACAAAAGTATTTAAAAAATAATTTGAAATTTAAAACTACTCTAAAAAAAATTTTATGCTAAGGAATTTTAAATATGAATTGAACTCCTACGATATGTGTCAATTGAGCATATTTTCTTAATGTTTCGTTTTTTTTTCACTTGAAAAACTCTAGTTTTGCAAAATAACGGATGTTACTTATCAAATTAAGCTATTAAATGACAAGGAATATGTTACTTTTCTCAGTAATAATATTTTAGAAATATTATATTATCTATTAATTAAATTAATGTCAGCTTATGAAAATTTAGTCCATTTTTATAAGCATTTATTATATAAATGTGTTTCGAAATTATTTTGACACTGTTTTGTTTTCTGGTTTGGGTTCAAAATTAGAAGACTAATAGTTGAGCATTGGTAGTCGTAAACTCAAAATTGGGTCTGCTGTTCAACCCCGACTGTTATAAAATAAAATAAATTTCTCTATAAAAAGTTGCGGAGGCTCAGGGGGTAGAACGTTCGCCACCCAATGAGGTGACCCAGGGTGCTGGTAGATGCGAATTTTGCTCCCGGCTTATATCGATCACAGTGCTGACATAAAATATTTTTAGTGTTAGATGAAAGATAGGTTAGAATCCCCAAATATGATTTCGCAAATATGCACTAAATTCCATTCAGTTCAAATGATGCGAACAGTCAAAATAGGAAGATATTAAATAATTTTTGACACTCTTATCAGACTTTCAGTTGTCAAGGCACAGACTTTAAATCTTGGGATACACGTATAATTGTGTGTTAAGCAAACAGAACAAATTTTTCATAAAGTTGTGCCATCAAGCATTTGACAGATACAAATTGAGATTTCTTACAAACTAAGGATAATCGAAATGCAAATGATAGCCTTTTTTTTAATAACAAAACGTGTAATTATGCGATAATATTTGACTGATTTGTTAAAGTTTTTGACAGATTTCTTTTAGATTTTTAATTTCAGTTACTGTATAACAACGATTCATAACCTAAAATTGTTTTTGATCATTGCGATGAAATAAAGGAATTATTTGTAGTGAAAAGCTATCGTTGGTTTAAAATTTTTATCTTTGTAGCCAAAGTTAACTAATAATTCTAAAAGTGAAATTTTAGTTTGTGGTCAAAGTGCAAAGCCAAATGCCATTTTAGCGTTCGAAATTTTGTCCATGATAATATTGTTATTCTCCAAATTTAGGGTAAATCCTATTAACACAGAAGTAGAATCCGTCAAAAATTCTTTTGTTTGTTATTGTTAGCATTAATTAATCAGCATCATATAAGAACTAAAATCATGAACATTATAGTTTAATATGGGAATTTTTTGTAGATAAAAAGTGCTAATCAAGATTATTCGTTGTTTATTTTTTTTTTACTTTACCTGTTTGTAAGTATTTAAATAAAAAGTTGAGCAAACATAAAAAGAAATGTCATGAAAAATATTGAATATAATTAACTATTGATGTTCGGAACTCATAATTGTTATTCTAAATTCAAGTATAGATTTTATTAATGACAATATTTCTTGTATCATACATATCTGCAGTGGGACATGAATGAGGTTGTTGTTGTTGACGTATGCCTGTTTAGGCAGAGGGGATGCGATTGTTCTAATTTTCCAGTGGCTCCATCTGTGGCCAAGAATTCGACCTCTGCCACACCATACGTCGCACCCGCTTATAGCGTGAACCCATTCATACATCCATTCATTCATCCACAGATCGTAATTTTGACCTGAATCAGAGAACGATCGATCTCCAATCCAGTACCCCCAGAGGTATTGATTTGTTATGGGAACATGGAGGACTTTTGCGACTCGACAGATTTAACGTGCATCAGTTACTTTACTTTACAGTCTTCGGCTGGCGAGGTTCGAACCCACGAACTCTCGGACATGGGCCCAGCGCCCTACCGACCAGGCTATCCCGGCCTAATGAACGAGGTCAAGTCCTCATAAGCATCTTTGGGATGTTGAATCTTTAATATTTTAAATAATTTTTAATCATTTTGAAAATGGGCCATGGTTTTTAATATTTAGAGTGAGTATTTTTTTAATTCTTGGAATAGGGAAGCGTATTTTCCATTTTCGTGTAGATGATTTTTTAATTTTTTACTCAAACTTATTTTATTTACAACTCACAATCTCTCAAGTATTAAAACAACGAACAAGAAAGGCACATTTATAATTAATGGTTTAGTTGGAAGGAGACTGGATGCTTTTGCGTTCGTTTTCGAGAAAAAGGATTGAAATTGAAATATTTAAAATAATTTTGTGATATATTTTTCCAATCATTTTTATATTTAAAGCTACAACTTCACAATATGAAACTTAAGAAAGAAAAAAATAGATTGCATAGTGACGTCATTTCTGAAATTTTAGTTATGTTACTAATAATGTGAGCTCCGTTAACTATTTTTCCGCTTTTGAATTGTAATTTATTAAAAGTTTGATTCATGATTTATAATACTCTTGCTTTCAAAATAATAGATATGACACGCTACTTCCAATTCCTGAAAAAATTCTGTTACACTCAACACGATTATTGCAATAATGTTAGTTTAATTTTTTGAAAGTGATGTTTTCTATAATACCTATTATAATATATTCATAAACAACTAAAAAATTTTAATTTCAATCAAAAATACTTTTTATAAGTAATTTTTTTTCTGAAATGGGAGAGATATATTTATATTTTGGGGACGGATGAAACCCATCCTTTTTGGGGAGAAGAGTGGCACCCGTTTGTCTTACATAGTCATAGGATCATAGAGATATGACTACGTAAGACATGACTTGCATAGTAATGTCTTACATAGTCATGTCTCTTAAATGTTTATGATTTAAAAATAAAAATTGCATAATTATCGCAGTGGTTGCTTTAGGTTTTTTACTCGAAGATAAAAAGATGACTTATAAATCGCGCAGAGGCACTAAAATTCTCTTCTTTATACTAGACAGACAAAAATTCCGTATCATTTTACGGTAAAAAATAACGGCACTCAGGGTGTTGGTTACTTTTTACCGTAAAATTCATTTTCACCGGAAAATGTTACGGAGCAAAAGTCTGATTTACCGTAATTTTTGCAGTAACAATTACCTCAAAATCACTGAAGCATTCTAATTAAATAAAAATTACGGTATGATATTTTACCGCAAAATGGTTTTTACAAATGATGCAAGCTAAGTGCTGGTACGTTATACCATAATTTGATCCGGAATATTTATAGTGAGGTAATTAGGAAGATAAACAACGAAACAAATCGGACAAACTAATGTCAAAACCAAGATGAAAATCTGCACCATTTGATCTGAGAAGTGCGTTTTGTACATTATGTATGTTTTTATAGTAAATTATTGTATTTTTAGTCAGTTTAAGGGTTTAAAAATTGAGAATAAAATTATCTAAATGCAATACTATAACAAATTCTTTTCATTCATTTCTTTTAAATAACTAGCGTACGCATTATAAGTATAAATTAAAAGGCAACTTAAATGAAAAGTTTATTTTTGAAAAACGAGGAAATTTTGTAGAAGTTTTTAAAATGTTTATAAACAGTTTTCGTTAATTTTTTTTATTATTAATTCAAATCAATTTGAAAAAAGTCACGTAATAGTTTTTAAAAATTTTGTAATTTGTTTTCGAATATTTCATCTAAAAAAATCAAATTTTGTAGAATGCTAAAAAAAATGTAGCTTTTAAACAATTAAAATTTACTTCCGTAAATATTAGTTATCTAAATCAATTACTTAGATTAATCATTAAATAAAAAATACAAAATACATTCTTTATATTTTATAGTTCAACAGGTTATCTTTTAATTTACTCTTTGCATTAACTAATTAAAAAATGAAAGAAACATATTTTAAATAAAAAGATTAATGTTTATGCATCATTGAATGATCAATTCGCGTGACATTTAAATTCTCAAGACAATACTCCTCCTTGTAGGTTAGATTTGTGTTTCGCTTTTTGTTAAAGAATATTTGTTCGAAATGAAACAGATTTTCGAATGGATGAGGCGTAGGTGGCGCGTCGACATCTTTTAAATAGCTGTTCCCGGGCTACACTTTTATCATTTACACGGTAAAATCACGAATCTATATTCGCGCTTTTTCGACAAGCTATTAGTTTTTGTGCTATTCAGGTTCATCGTAAGTAGTTTTATGATTCATTTGATTATGAATAATACATATTGAGTATAAAATAAATAAATTTTTTCTAATGAGTTTTCAGTTAAAATGAAATGTTCTTTTCGAAAATTGTGTTTTTACGAAATAATAAGTCCCTTCATTTATGAAACAGTTTATAGATACGCGAAATAGAACGCATTGCTTTAATAAAGTAAATTTATTACAGATGAAGTAATAAGGGCAAAAAAAATGTATTATAGTTCGAAAGATTTCGCCAATAAATCGTAGCCACTATAATAACAATGTTTTTTTTTTGGAAACTTTTTCTGTTATGGTAATTTTTTGTAAGATATTTGTTAAAAAATTATTTGGTTTTAAATTAATAGTATTTGGAATATAGGCAATTTTTCTTACTATTGAAAAGTGAGGACTATCCTAATTGAAATAAAACTTAGATCTGTTAAAATAATACTTAAAAAATAATATTTATTTAACCTTTATAAATAACTCTAAAATGTTAAGCTGCTTATG
This sequence comes from Parasteatoda tepidariorum, assembly GCF_043381705.1. Classification (NCBI taxonomy): domain Eukaryota; kingdom Metazoa; phylum Arthropoda; class Arachnida; order Araneae; family Theridiidae; genus Parasteatoda; species Parasteatoda tepidariorum. Next base: position 88,316,652 of record NC_092207.1, read on the forward strand.
CGTCATTATTAAAGATATTTATGTACGATAAATCAAATTCTTTGTGGGATAACCTGGAATAAATATTGATCCATTGTTCTATTTTCAAAATTTAGAATCATTTTTAAACATTACGAAAAGGTAGTTATAAATTTACCTTTTTTCATCAATAATATTTTTTTTTAAATTAAAAAATGCATTGTACTTTATAACAAAAAAATTTGATTTGCTACAAAAGCACTTAAGATGGTGAAATTCGACTTGTTTTTGAGAGTTTGAATTGTGTCAACTTTTCTCCCCATTTGTACTTTTGACGGAAATTAAATTTTTCTCTTAATAAGTCAAGTTTTTTTCTATTGATTTCACTGTTTCAGTTTCTTGGTATTATTTATTGCATATTAAGTATATCATTAGATAGAAAAACAACTTTTTAGTCTTTGTTAATTTTGCAAGAATATTGTCGTAAACCTAGCTAAGAGCCTATAATAAAAAATAAAATAAATTAATAAATAAAAATAAATAAATAATAAGATGATTTCAGCACCTACAGTCAAGAGCTTGAATGATTTTGGAAAATTGCGTTGTTTGAAAACGAGATCGTAAAACATTAATATGTAGGCTAGTCTTAGCAGCATATTTTGATCTGATATATAATAAAACATAGCTGTATTGAAAATAAAAGTATGGTCAAAACTACTAGAATGTGGATGATTTATTGTGCTTACTTGCTCCATATGAGCACCAAAAAGCACCTCGATCAAGATAGCACAAACATATAGAACCCGTTTCAAAACGTTTCGTGGAAGAACAATGCTGCACGTTTATGGAAACCCCGGTATTATATGGTTATTTTACTTGAAATAAATTCTTGAGACCATCTACCCCTTGTGGTATTGCTTTGAAGCATAGATGCAGTGGGTCGATTCCCGCTACAACAACGGATCTTACTCAAATTTGTGCTATCTGTTTATAAAATTGAAAAGAAGTTTTAAGTCATTCTTTGTGTTTACAAACTAGCCCGCATTCGTATCTGAATAAATAAATGAATATTACTACCCCCATAAAGGATGCATGAGACAGACACCATAGCTTGACACATCTGTATAGTATCTTTAAAACACGTTAATTAAGCATTTGAAGCAATCATTAATGTTCTTTGTCCCCTTGTTACAATTGAGAAATATATTAGGAAAAAAATAATGAACTATCATCTAACTCCTATTAACTATTTAAACAAACTTCGTTTTAAATAAACTATAGAAGTGTAAACATATTATTACCATTCCATTTTTCAAGACGCATAGATATCAAATGGTTAAAATAGCCAAATAAATGGTAAAATAAATTTAATTCAGAAGAATAATTTAGTAATTTTTTTGATATTTCAAAGCATGGTATAAAAACCAGTTAATTGTTTTTTTATTTATTTTCATTTTTACTAAATGCTTATCCATATAAGAAATATAATTTCGAAAACAAGAATTTCCGGTAAACCGTTATAATAACAAACGGAAAAATTACCAGATGAATGGTTTAAATACCGTAAATTTTGGTTTAAATACCATAGTTGTTTTAGAAACTTTTACCTTTTTTTTTTACCAGATATGTCATTACTATANATATTTAGTAATATTATGAGATGGAAGTTGTTATATTCATTTAAGTTTCTATACAAAATGAAAATATTTTGGAGTCAAGATATTTTCCTTTTTTTTGTTGTTATTTTTGGATATAAAACATATTTGTCAAACTTTAATGAACGTAGAACAAGTATTGCATTGCTATATATTTTTTGAAACGACTCATAATATAAAGAGTAAACATTGTATTAGTTCAATATTTTTACTTCTATTTAAGTCATGTCATAAGGCATTTTTAGCGCAATTTTCGCATTTTAAGGGCATTTTTTGCACTTTTAAGGGCACTTTTTGCAGCTCATAAGGGCATTTTTTGCACTTTTTAAGGGCATTAATTGAGATTTTTTAGGTCATCAAAATCCGGGCTCTAGTCATTACTATACAAATATGGTAATTTTACCAGAATTTTTTTTTCAGAGTATCAAAAATAGAGACAATTTTAAAATTTTAGATAACGTTGAATTCCATACTGAATACCTCTAAATATTTTGAAATTGGTTATTAATATGTAATATTTTTAATTATATTATAAGAAATAAAAATTTGAAGAAAAAATGAATTTATCAAGGTTTTAATAATGAATGTTTTTTAAACTTTAATTTGTCAAAAAATATGATGATTAATCAATTTCGTTCAAATTTTGTACTCTGCAATTTTAAATTTGGATAAGAAAATATAAAAAAAATATACATTACAATTTAAAGTTTTTAGAGTTGTTTTTATAAAGTTAGTTGTTATAAAGTTGTAAAATTTTTAAAGTTCGAAAAAAAGTTGTGTTAAATCTGAAAAAGTATGTATTTGTATCTCAGTAATTTCGTAATTTAAAATATCGTTTGTACAATCCAGAGTTTTTTCAGTTATGGAGAATCAAATTTTTTGGCATTTTATTCAGAACTAAACATCCTAATGAAATATTTTGTATTTTTTTTACATTTAATTTAAAATTAAGTTATTAAACTGTGAAATTACTTTACAGAATTTTGAAATAAAATTAAAATTATATTGTTTTAAATGAATATCTATATCTGGAACTAGAATAGAAATGAGTCAACTTATGTATAAATTAGCATAAGATAGATATTTCCAATCATTTTATATTTTTTAACATACAAATGTTTTATCTCGAAAAATATTGATTTAATATAAGATGTTAAAGTAAAATTTTAATGTATAGTTGCCATCATTTTGGTGTTAAGGTAAACTAAATACATTTTTTAGTACAGAATTGTACTTATCATGCAAAAAACTACATGAAATTGTTTGAAGGAATTAGTGACAATATATAACTAAAAATGTGTTTATTTTTTTGACACAGAATTTTTATTCAACATTTTTTTCATATTTTTTTATTATTTTGCATTAATTTAGGTCAAAATAAGAGAAAAATATTTTATTCAGAATTTTAATAATTTATGTTTATGAAATACTGCATTGAACACCGATGTCTATTTCTGTGTTAAAGGTAAGATCTCCTAAACACAGCTCACTTCCAAACAATAATTTCTCAAATTTGTATTTATTTGTAGTTATTTAGATCTAATAGAAAGAGTTATTCAGCATTGACATTTCTTTAATTTTCAATTATTTAAATTTTTTTTAATATGAATGAAAAAAAATTTAAAACTTTTTTTTTTTTTATATTTTAGTACAAATATAATTCCGATATATTTTAGATTTTTGTAAACAGATGTTTTTTGGTAACTATTAGACTGTTTTTTTTTATAATTTAAAAATATCAAAATATATTTTTGTTTGTAATTAAAAGGTCGGAAAAAAATATGCATAAAAGGGACACCGGTGTCGAACTTGCTTGAAAGGGTTAAGCAAAATGTTTTTTGCAATAAAGCAATTAAATTGATTCTAATGCTCATGAAATTACGTGCTATAAGTAAACAAGCAAACAATAAATAAAACTGAATCAGTTAAAAAGTAATAAATATATACATGCACTGCAAAAAAATTTAGCTTACTCCAACACCAAAAATGGTGGCATTTATATGCCAAAATTTTCTACAGTGTTCTGAATGTATCAAATAATACAAATATATTAAAAAGTGTTTTATATATTTGTGCTAAAATAAGTAGTGTTTTTTAAACGTTTCAAAAACTAAAAACATCCTAATAGTTTTTTAGAAATACATTACGGAATGCACAGGGATGCAAATGAATGTTGATTAAAGGCTTGAAAACAAAACAGCTTAGGAGTCAAAATTTGAACGGTTGAATGGCAATATTCTTATTCCGTTTTTATAAAAACTACAAAGCATTACTCAGCCCTAAATTTTAAACATTATATACTGCAGAATATAGGTTTAATTTGGTCTTTCCAGGTTTAATTTGAAACTTTCAAATTTTATAACCTTGCATACTGATGAATGAAAGAATGGTATTAAAATTTATGCTTTGTGTTTTTAGGTATTGTATTTATCTAAAGAACTTTATTTAAACTTTTACCTTTAACTGTGTAAGTTTGTTTCAGATAAATGACGACTAGTGATCAGTATTCACATTTCGTAACTTGTTTCTTTAAATATATCCGTTCAGTTTTTTAGTAAAAAAGTGTTATAACGCTATTAGCAATTTACTGTAAAATAGAAAAATTTTCCGCTATTATAAAAAAAACTAACTAAAAATGCTTATAATAAATGTTGATAACAATAATGTATTTATCCTAGTTGCTTATGTTTATTTATGCCTGCAAAATGAAATTAAAAGCAGCAATTAATGTTTTTTACGACTACCTAAAGATGAAAAATTAATATTAAAATAATAAATTAATGTATGACAGTAAATGAGTCTGTCTTAAAAAATATATATATTGTTAAAAATTTTATTTAAATTAATTGTATCATATACTATACAAATAAAAAGAAATCTTCTCCCATTTTAAAGGAAAATAGGGTAAAATTATACAGTAATTCAATCAAATTTATATAACGGAACAGCTTTTTATAATCAGAATAAGTTTATGTGAAATTTTCTCTCATTCCTAAGCTATTAAAAAAATTAAATTGGTTATAAATGTTACAGTAATACTTCTTTTGCTTACTGATTAATGATTTAAAACATAATGTGGCATTTATAAATTTTTGAAGCAGAAAGCCACTTAGCGAAATTCCAAAATGTTTTTCAATAAAAAATAGAATGTTTCCCTACTTTTTATGAAAGCAGATAATTTTAAATTAATTACATGCATTTATTTAGGTACCCACGAATGTTTAAAAATTTAAGGAAAGGGGAGGAGGGAGGGAAGGGTATAAGAATGTATGCTTTGCAGCGTTCTGTTAAGAAAATTCAATATTTTTTCTCATTAAGTTGCAAAAATTAGTTGGAACTTCGTCAAGCTGCCAAATATGAAAAACTTTAAAACAAAGATTTTCTGATATGATTAAGACAAAATCAACTATTCAGTCTGAAGACAAAATTAACAAACGCCTATGTGAGCATCTTCATTAGGAATTGTTTTACATGCTGCAGAAGAAAAATCGCCTTTTAGATTTTCTCAATCAGAAGCGCCATCTGTTGATGATCTTTAAAGTTAATTTTTAAATTTGGTCAGAATAAATAAATTAATTTCCTAAGCATAATACAGTAAGGCTTATATTTCTATTTCCAGATATTTTTAACTTAAATTTAAATCGTGGGTTAGTTTTGGATTGCTTGCAGATAAATATTAGTGGTTTAAAAATATAATGAATGATTTAAATAGAAATAACACATGCAGAAATTAATTTAAGCATACAATATTTGCTAATTGGCGTTTTTAAGTCATTGAAATTTATGATGTTAATCATCGAAATATTATTTTTCGCTTATTTATTTTTAAAGACAACAATGTATATTAATAAAAAATAAAGCTTAAGAGTAAACAATAAATAAATAAGTTTTTATCAACATTTGGAATGGCCAATCTAATTATTTTTCTCTTTTCCATTCGTAATTAAAATTTAATTGGTTTATTTTAACAAAATAATTTTTTAAAAATATTTCTGAGCAAGTAAAATTCCCCCTCAAATATTTTTTTGCTCAAATTTTTTTTATTCGACCTATAAATGTATTCTTCTCAATGCTGAAAAACAAATTATGTTTTCTATTTCAAGAAAGTAATTTGAAAGGATTTTATTTCATCTTTTATAAATAGAATGTTGTTATTGTCATACTGCTTTTTTTAAATCCTTATTAGAGTTCAAATTATTTTTAAACTAAAATTCCCAATATTTGCTGGAATAGAAATAAGAATTTTAATAAAAGATAAGGTAAATTGAAGATAAGAAAGTGTGAATGTTTATTTTAAAAACAAATTTTTTTGTTTTAGTATTCTATGCCATAATTTAATATACATATATCGCATTGATTATTTTTAATGATATAAATATTGCACTAGAAAGTTATATTAAAATTTATTAAAAACAATAATTCGAAATTTAATAACACAATTTTTATTTTGATTTTTCGCTGCATCTCTTGGTTTTCTTTTTTTTCAAAACGCTCCATGGAAAAGGTCGATTAAAAAGTTTTTAGATAAAAAAATAATGATATTACAACAAAAATTTCAAAATTTTTTTTTTTTGAAATTCTATACCATAAGTTATAACGGTTTTCGTTTAAATAAATCTTTTATAGTTCATCAAATAATCGATCATTTTAACGAAATCCGTTTTTAAAATTCCCTTTTCAAAATTTCAATACCTCACTGGATGTCCGGATAATAGTAAAACCTGTGAATTATTGATATGCGGAAAACTATGCTATATCTTTTCTTTTAAATGAATGAATATAACATGAACTTGTTGCATTTATTTATTTTTAATAAGGCAGCTGGATGACATATTTATTTTGATGAAAAAAATATTTTGCTAGTTTTTCGAGTTACATCTAGTTTAAATGAAAAAAAGGACTTTTATTTAAAATTAATAGCATTGTGAAGAATTAAGCAACTAAAAATTAAAATTAAAAGAAATGTTAAGTCAAACATATTTATTTTATAACATCAAAAAATGACATCCGAAGGCTTTATACTCCATGCAAATTTGTGCAAGCACTTGTAATAAAGCAAATGGTAATTAAAAGTTTGTAAAGTGTATTTATAATAATAATATTAGTTAAATATTGAAAGATAAAAGGGACGGAAAAGTTAATATAACAATCAATTTTTTTAAATACTTATCATTTAAGTGAAAAAATAAATTTAATAATTATTCATTCTAAAATTCTATATTTTGTCAATAGAAATTATGTATTTAATTAATTATTTTTTAATTATATAAATTATGCCTTAAAAAGCTGTATTAAAATTTATTAAATAACAATGATTCAAAGTTCATTAATAAAATTTTTACTTTTATTTTTTTCATCATCTTTTATTTCTTTTTTCAAGACGCTCCAAGAAAAGTCGATTTAAAAGATTTTTGATAAAAGAAAAAACAATGGATTTTTAATAATTCTTGTCTAAAGTTTTGTGGACATTTAAGCAAATTTTGTCACTTAAAATATAATAGTTTTCGTGGAAACACAAAAATCTTTTCTAATCCAAAGAATAATCGATCATTTGATAAATATTTCCTTAAAATTGATGTTTTCAAAATTTCAATACAGATGTCATGATAATAGCTCATCCGTGAATTGTTCGTAAGATAGAAACTATGTTATATTATGTATTCTCTTTTAAATGTAATCAGTATAACATGAAAGTTGTTACATTTAATTATTTCGTATTACTGGGTGCAGTTATTGTTATTTAATTAGATGATATAAATACATAGCTAGTTTTTCCAGATATATCTGGTGTAAATAAATTAAACAAGGGTTTTATTTGAAATTAATAACCTTATGAAGAATTAAGCAACCAAAATTATGCTTTAAGGAAGTGTTAATTTAAACATATTCATTTTATGTTATTGAAAAATGCCGACAAAAGGCTCTAAACCGCATGCTAACTTTAATATTGCAACAAAACAGCACTTGCAATAAAACGCACTTGCAATAAAACAGCAATCCTTGAGCTATACTTCGTCAATTTTGAGAATTATTTCGTCACAAAATCACGTGATTTGTGACGAAATGGGAACTCTCAAATATATGATGAAAATATTTCCTTTACTCGAAACCTCATCGTTGTGCATTTTGGGAGATTGTTAACTAGAATGACGAAACTATGATGAAGATAAATAAAGAGCCGGACAAAGTAGATCATCCTGAATGGTTGTCAAGCAGTTGGCCTCATACCCGAAAATGCCCGGTTTCGAATTACGCTTCGGGTATTTGACAAACTTATTTCTCTGTTTTGTTTGTTATTATGATGACGTCGAGCCAGCCATATGTTATCCACGATAAAGTGATTGTTAGAAAAGTTACATACATTAGACAAGACGAGTTCTTTTTTTTCGGTAGAAAATAGAAGGGGGAAATATTTCGTTACTATTAACGAATTTCGTTTCCTTGAAGAAATGACGATAGTTATTTTGTCTCTTCGACGAAATATTCGCTCGGAGAATATACCAAGAAATGGTTTCGTCAAAAACGAAGAAAATTTCGTGAAATTTGAGTATCAAATTTTTACAGTATGCCGAAGTGCTATACTTCCAAAATTGCACTACAAAAATTTCTATGGATGTATGCACAATTTATGTTGCAACTTAAGTCAAATAAAAATACTTTATTTAATTAAAAATATTTTGGAATTAATTATAAATAATCAATTCGATATAAAGCTAATGTAGGTATAAAGTTAATATTATTAATTTTATTTGAGAATCAATAGTGCCCTAATTCTTATAAGATGATATTCAAAAGTCTAATAAAAATAGGATAAAGGTTATAGCTAAATTTTTAATACTAAAATAGAACCTATACAGTTGTAGAATACATAATGAATAATTCTTATATCATCATAATTATCTTCGTTATTGTCCTTCGTTAATGATTGATGCAACAGACGTTTTGAACTTTTGTCTGTATAACAATTTACATTAATAATTTACAAGTAAATAAGTAGATTTGAATATATTATTATCCACAAAGAAATAGTTCACGAATTAAATTAATTGTAGAGTACTTTAGTTATAGGCATTTCATGCAGAATAATTGTAAATATAATAACTTCTTCCTATTGCAATACTATGAATAATCTTTCAAATTAGATTTACAAGAAAAAATGTAAGTTTTAAAATATGTTATAGCTCAAATTCAATTAAGTAAAGTGCTTTAAGAATAAGAAAAACACCCAATGAAGAATTGGATGATTTATATCAAACAAAGTGTATTATTTTTAACAATAATGTTCCAAAACTCTATGTTAAATATGAAAAAACGCTTGATGTATGTAATTTTATTTTATTTTAAAACAGGCGTTGAACAACCAACCCATTTTTGTGTTAACAATTATCAATGTTCAACTCCGCAACCTTTTCATTTTGAACGCAACTCAGAAGACAAAGGAGTTTCTAGACCAAGCGTTGGAACAAACTAGTTTTCGGGAAGAACTAAGTGAACTAACTCACTTTTGCGTTTAATGGAGATAAAAACCACGCAAACTTCTCCTGGTTAGCCTGACAACAGAGTATACTAAACCATAATCCGTCTAACACTGATGATATTTTACTCCAGTCATACGGGTTGTGCAAGTCGGGACTCAAACTCTGGAGGCGAGCGTTACATAACCTCAGCCACCCTGGCTGGATATGATTTATTGATACAATTTAAAAAAAAGTTTTTTAATATGCAGAAAAGAATTTATATTGATTTTTAAGTCATCGAAGAAGAGAAAAACGAATACTTAGAAATAATATTTTCATTGTTTATGACTTAATGTGTAACGTAGGATTTGTATTAATTTTTAAGCCGATATTTAAAACGTAATTCATTCCACTTCCTGTCTAATTTTCTTTATTCTTTGGAGTTAAGCGCATTAAAAATATAACTTATGAGTAGTATTTGTTTGAATATTTTTTTTTTAAATCCATCTATTTCTCAATCGATTGGTAACACTATAGTTAATATTCATTTTATTAGGTTGTCTTTATTAATAATTGAACTACTGTTTGATGGAAATAAAATACGTATTTTATACTATTTTGAATTTTAATCTGAATGATTTTCTGCCTTTATAATAATAAAAACATACGAAGTAATTATTTGGAATTAATTACGAAGTAATTATTTAGATTAATTTTTGAAGCTTTCTAAAATGGCTGTAGAAATTTTATGCATATACGGTGCTTTAGTGATGCGTACTTTCATACCTATTAATGGGGACAGAGTTTGCCTTTTTCGAGCAACAGCATATACGTGAGTCGCGATGGATCAGGGGATAGAGCGTTCGCCTTCCAATGAAGTGATCCGGGTTCGAATCCCGGCGAAGGCTGGGATACGAATTCCTCATCCGGCTTGAGTCGATCGCAGTGCTGACGTGAAATATCCTCAGTGGTAGATGGATCACACGTTAGAGTCCCCTTGCCATCAGACTAATCATGGGAGGTTCTCGTGATTTTCCTCTCCGTGTAGCACAAATGCTGGTCAGTTCCATCAAAAAAGCCCTCCACGAAGGCAAATTTCTCCCAATACTTGATCCAGGAGTTCACTTGTCTTCTGGATTAGGTTCTAAATTACAAGGCTACGGAGTTGAACATTAATAGTCGTAAACCCAAAAATGGGTTTTCAATGACGGTTATACAAAAAATAAAAATAAAATAAAACAGCATGTACATAGTATACGATACTTAAGTAATGGTTCGAGAGGTGTGTGAGGAATTAGTACAGCGTGTACTGTAGTATTGGGATGAGTTTTCTATCTTATTTCACGGCAGAGAAGGAAATATAAAATTTTAATACTTCTACTGTCTACTACGCTGAAATCTCCCAAACTCATACTTAAGGTGGCTTGTATGATTCAATAGCTGCCGAACAAATATTAAATTATTACTAAAATTCAATACACTTTGACAATATTGTGGGCAGCTCTTGAAAATTATTAAAATTGAAATCAAAGGTAATTCAGCGAGGGCAACAGCTAGACGAAGAAAAAACTTGGTTAATGTATTGTTTTTAACTGATTAAGGTTTTAGGATTGGAGATAGGGGTGGAAAATTAGAATGTTTTAATACAGTTGTGCGGTACATTCGCCTTGATTACCATTAAAAATTATACTTAGCACAAGATAGTTTTGGTAGGTGACTAAGCTAGTCACTAAAGGCGGTTAGCATATTCTAAAAAGTTTTTTATAACATTATTATAAATTTGTTAGATTGTTAACATAAAAATTTGAATTGAACAAATGTACTTTTTATCTTTGCTACATGTTAAGCCGTAAATGACGAGAGATCTCATGTAAATATATTTATACAAACGTACATTTTTATTTGACTCTAAATGATATTTCTTTAAAGAACAACGTAGTTGAGTAATCGTAAAATCTATATTTTCTTTATCTGAATGGCAAGGACAAACAAAACAATATTTAGAACAAGTTGTGCTCATTTTAAACTTCCGGGGTCATTTCCGCAAGCTATAATTACTTAAAATATTGATTTTACTAGTGAGTTCAATCTAATTTTTTTTTATTTGAATGAATATGCTTTAATACTCTTAATTTTCTTAATATAAATTAAAAATTGTTGAGTCATGATTAGACGTTTTAAATATGAATAAGTATATAATTATATTATATGGGTGGTAAAAGAAAAGAAGGGTGGAATGAAAACGATATATATCCTATATTTTCTATCAGCAGAAAATTATTTTATTTTTTAATTCTATTAATTGTGATCAAGAATTGTTTAAATATGAAGCTGTTGTAAATTGTATTGTTTTGTAATTAAATACAGGAACTAGAATTTACTACATCTGTTCTTAAATAGAACTTAAATTCGCAGTTTCATTCTAAAGTTCTAATTATTCTGAAACTCCTGAGTTAAATCTAAATGAGGAAGGGGGGGATATATATTTGGACACTAGTCGATTCTCCTTAGTTTCATCAGTGAATGAAACTGATTTCAATATTTTCAATCCCGTCTTCCTCAATAGTGATCTTTTGGTGTTTTAATCCTTTCTTTACGTAAATATTAATAGGTGACTTTTGTGTTATTGCGTTGTGTGCTTTTAATTTACTTCTGAGAAGGATTTAAAAATGTGCATAAAAAACAGATTGATCTAAAGACCGCAGAGGAAGAGTGGTTTAGGTGCATAAGAGCTGAAATAAAAATGATTACGCGCGGAAAGGATGGGCTTTTCTCCAGTACGGTCATTTTTCACAGAGTAATAACTCACTGGGAGAACTAATTTTTCACGTTATCTATTAGTCAATACTAGTAATCTTCAAAATGGAACAGATGGGGATCTAACTATCCTTTTCGGGAGAAATTGAAGTAAATAATTTTTTTCCTCTTGTCTTATCTATAACAATATAAATAAACTATCAACATAAGTATCAATATTGTTATCTTAAATATCAATGATTATCAGTATAAAAAAGGAAGCGTAAAATGTCATGGATTTCTCGACAATCTATGTTTATATGACAATATTTAAGCATAGCAATTTTTTTTAAATTTCATAACCGTTGTTGAACAGCCTACCATATTTTGAGTTTACGACTACTAATGTTCAATTCCGTTGACTTGTAATTTTGAACCCAACCCCGAAAGCAAAAAAACTCCTAGATCAAATTTTGGGAGAATTTTGACTTCATGGAGGGCTTTTTTTGATGAATATCAACCCACATTTGCGTTACACAGAGCGAAAAACCACGAAAATCTCCCATTGTTAGTTTCACGGCTAGTGGACTTAAACCCATGATCCGTCTACCACTGGGGATATTTTACGTCAGCACTATGGTCGGTGCGAGTCAGGTGCACAATTCGTATGGACCAGCCATCGCTGGAATTAGAGTCCAGTTCACCTCATTAGAAGGCGAACGCTCTATCCCCTGAGCCACTACGCCTCTGAGCAAAGTAATTTCCAGAACACGATTACTTTTAGAATGGTACGAAAATTTGCCTCAAAGATCATTTTAAATTTTGATTTAAGGCGGAAGGAAAAGAGCTTTGTTTTAGCTAACTAGAAATATAATATAGAATATTAGGCAAACATCAAGTTTATTGAAATAAATTTTAGTTGAATTATTTAGAAATATTATTCCGAAAAATAAAATGACTTACACGAAATCTATCTTCACCGAATACATTTAGTTCCTTTGAATCGTCGTTGTACTTTAATAGGTTAAAATACATATGAAAAATAAATGACACTTTCTCTTAAGCACGAGAATTAAATGATTCGAATTGAGAATTTTCATTAATTATTTGCTGGATGGAAGCGTGTAGAGATTTGAAACGACATCGTTTGTCACTAACTTATGCATGAAAGTTGTTGAGAAATCCTTAAGCGCTGAAATCTGAACAATACATTTTTCGTTTTTAAACTAATAGTTTTGAAACATAGCACAATAGTAAAATTGACTGCTATAAATCTATTTAAATTTCAAAAGTCGGAATTTTTCAGGTGTAACATTTTGTTATTTCTTTTTCTCTTTTTGTAAGAGTTTTGAGTTTTGCTGTAGCTTGAATTTAATACCTGTATTTTTAAAATATAATCAATAAGCTTGCTGTTCTAAAACAGAAGTGAAAGTTTTATTGAAATCAAAAGAATCAAAGCTTAAATCGTATTTTTAATAATCGTATTTTAATTTAAGCAAATTTATAAGACAAATAATCAATATTTTGTAACTCAGAATACATTAAAATATAAAATAAATATTTAATAGAATAAATGAGTAAATTTTTTTTAGACGAAATGTAAAGTAATATTTTTTTTACATTCCGAATTGTACATCGTAACGAGTAAAATATTTTGGTATATAAAAATCAAATTCAAATTAAGCTTGGAAAGATAAAAAAAAAATATCTTGATAAAAACAAGATTATAATAGCTGTATAACAATCTTATCAGAAAATTAATGCAACATAACTAATAAAAAAAAAAACTCTTTACGCACAGAACACAAAATAAAAAAAAAACAGACCACTCTGAATAACTTTTGATGTAATGATTGGATCTTCACGTTCTAGGACTCAATCTTATTGACATGAAGAGGTGACCTTAAATATGCAAATTAATTAGTGCAGAGTATATTTCAAGTTGCGAAATTAGACGCGAAACGTACTTTCTCTGAATAAACTTATCTTTTTTTCAATCGATTTGGATTTCCGATTACCAAAATATAGGGGTAGCCCCAATCTATGAAATATGGTCCCTATAGTTTGGTCAGGAGAGGGGTCAAAAGCTTGGACCCCTTAATGTAAATTTTATTTATTGCATATTTCGCCGTATCTTAAGATTTATATAAGAACTTCTTAAGCAAATTGAAAATTTTTTGCACACAATTAAGATGTTCGTTTATCTAAAGATTACTTCATGCAAAATATAACTTTTAAAAATTTTTTTTTCTCATTTTTTACTATTTTATTTTATAATGGTTGAAAAACTTTGAATAGTAAGGTAGATATTTTTTTATGTAATTTAAAAATATATAATTTTACATAGCAAAATTCAAGCTAAGTCGGTCTAATAGTTCTTGAAAAATTGAATTGAAAGAATGCGGCTTATTATTCTCAACTTCGGAGAAGTATTCGACTCGTTTCGCTCAAATTTTGTATTTTACATAGTAACATTTACATTTTACAAGTAACATTTTTTAAAATGATGCAAAGAATTATATACCTTAGAATTCAAATTTTTATTTTTATTTTATAAAATAATAAGGAATAATAAATATTTATTAAAAGCTATTTTTTTGCATAGAATTATATTTGGGTAAGCGAATTTTATAACTGTATGCAAAAATATTTCTATTCGCTAAAAAAATTCTCAATATATGGCAAAATTCGCAAAAACTAAAATTAACATTAAGGTGTTCAAACTTTGAATTTCTCTCTTGACCAAACTACGAGGAGTGTATTAGAAATCCAAATCTGGCGAATAATAGGAATGTTTATACACAGAAAGTACGTTTTCGTGTCTGATTTTGTAACTTAAAATATCTCCTGCATTAATTATTTAGCATGTTTAAGTCACTCCCTCAAGTCATTAACATTGAGTCCTGGAATATGAAGATCCTATAGTTAGATAAAAAGTTATTCAGGGTTGTCCGGTTTTTATTTTGTGCACTGCACATATTTACTAAAGTATCATAACAAAAAGGCGGATATTATTACACAAGTTGCCTCCCTTTTCGAGTTTCAGTATGAAAACTAACAGCCAACAATTCAAAAATAATGTTATTAAAATGATGGGATTTTCCTTTTTTTTTTGTAAGCATTATTATTTATTTGCACTTTGTTATTGAGCAAAACAAGAACTCTGTAATGGATATCATTCTGTCCGAGTGATGTTTCGTTGATTGCGTTGGCAATTTAACAATTTATGACCAACCATGGGCCGGGATAACCTGATGTGTAGGGCGCTGGGCCCATGTACGAGAGTTCGTGGGTTCGAACCCCGCCGGTCGAAGACTCCCCATGTAGTAAAGTGACTGATGCACGTTAAATCTGTCGAGTCACAAAAGTCCTCCATGTTCCCATAATAAATCAAAACCTCTGGGGGTACTGGATTGGAGATCAGTCGTTCTCTGATTCAAGTCAAAATTACGATCTGTGGATGAATGAATGGGTCCGCCCTATAAACGGATGTGACGTTTGGTGTGGCAGAAGTCGAATTGTTAGCCATAGCTGGCGCCACTGGAAAACAAGAGCAATCGCCCCCCCCCTCTGATTTAAACAGGCATACGTCAACAACAACATCATGACCATACATGATGAATTTTATAAAAATTTACTTTATTTGATGTGCAAAATATTCAAAGAAATTATATTCCAATTTAGGTATTGGTAACCAATAAAATATACAGCTTTTTAGTTAGAATCTGAAATTTTCTCCAATCCTCAACACCCGGCTGTTCTTTCGGGGGGGGGGGAATCCCCTCAGCAGTTCTCAACAGCCGGTTCTCGTTCTTCTAGCTTGAATAATTTTCATTTGCCTTTTTGATAGCCCGCATAAAAAAATCCTCCCAGCGTAAACCTCATTATAAGTAAATTACAGGCGAAAATTTTGATTGATTTAAGTAATCTAGACAATCTTTCCCAACCTGTGTTTAGGTTTTGTCAAATGTTTCGCAATAGTTCAGCCACCCCTTTGAATAAATTTTGTAAATTGCGAATTTGTTTCTTTTTATTATTTTGTATCATACAGTTTTCCATTTTTCTTCAAGTTCTCATCAAATGTTTCTAGACGTTTCAATTTTTATTAAATATATATATATATATATTTTTTGGGGACTAATTTAGGCTAAAATAAGTGAAAAATATTGTATGTAGCATTCCAATAGTTTATGGTTATGAGATACAGCATAAAACACCGGAGTCTTTTTCTGTGCTAAAGGTAAAATATTTCAAACAACTCTAACTTCCAAACAATAATTTTTCAAATTTGCATTTATTTAAGAGAAATTGAATTTATTTAAGATGAATTTATTTCTATTGAATATTTTTATAAATTCAAATTGAATTTATTTAAGAGAAACAATTATTCAGCATTTAATTTACCAGATTAATTATTGAAGAATTTTTGAATATGAATGAACAAAAAAAAAAACAACGAATTATCTCTTTTGGATCTTATATTTTAGCATAAATATAATTCCATTAATCTAACAGATTTTTTTAGTAACTATTAGACTGCTTTCTATAATTTTTATTTTGTAACCATCGTTGAACAGTCGACTCAATTTAGGATTTACGACTGCAAAGGTTCGACTCCGTAGCCATGTAATTTTGAGCCCAATCCAGAAGACAAGGATACTCCTGGATTAAGTTTTGGGAGAAATTTGCCTTCGCAGAGGACTTTTTGATGGAACTAACCAGGATTTGCATTACGAAGAGAGGAACCACGAAGACCTCCTATGATTAGCCCGATGACAGGAGGACTCTAACCCATGATCCGTCTACCACTGAGGCACTGTGGTCGGTACGAGCCGGGTGAGGAATTCGTATCGACCAGCCATCGCTGGGATTCGAACCCGGTTAACCTCATTGGAAGGCGAACGTTCTATCGCCTGAGCAATCACGACTCTAGACGAAAAAGATTGTAGTATTGAAATACCAAAATATATTTAGAATGAAAAATACCAAAATATATTTTTGCAGTTAAAGTATCTAACAGGGACACTACAGTCTCATCTGCGTCAAAGAGTTAAGTGCGCATCCTTTATTATTTCATTATTTCTGTCTTTAAATTGCAAAACCTATTATCACAGACTTTCTGATGAAAGTTTAACTGATAAAACTTGAAAAAAGTAATTTACTGCTCAATATTTTGTATTTATTACATAATTTTATCTTTACTTTAGGGTAATTTAAAGATGAAAGATATCTTTATCTTAAATATTAAGCATTTTATTCGATACACATGAAGGAACTTTCATGATACACCTGAGTGTTATTAAATAATATTTTTTTCCCTTCTTATGTCATAAATGTATGATAAAAACGTTAAGCTTAAAGAAATAAATTCTAATATAAATTTAAAGTTTTCTAATTTTTTTAATAAGTATTTTTACAGGAAATCTTATTTTGAAACTTTTTAGATCGTTTTGGTTGTCCTTTTCAAGAGCACCTATTTAAGTAGTAAGAATGTGCACATTTAAGGTGCAGCACACACATACACAAAAAGAATAACTAAAAATATTTAATTCTAATAATCAGATTTTCACGTGCACTGTAAAGAATTTTAGAGTACAAATGTAGTACCAACTACTTTACACCAAAAATATTATAGAAGGAAGGATAGTTTCTGGTGTAATGTTCTTTATACTATTTTACACTAAGAATGTTCTTTACCCTACTTAATGTAAAGTAGCTGACATCATTTTTGGTATTCAATAGCAAAAATATTTATAATTACAGTAAGTTAAGATACACATAAGAGTCAGTTAAGTTACTATTACGATACAAGTAGGAATCATTGATTTAGGATGCATTTATACTTTAATTATTGAAATAAAAAAAATTTTCAAATCAAACATACGTGTAGCAAAGAGAGTATATCGAGACGAATTCGAACTAGGCTTAACAGAACGAAAACGGATAGAAATTATGCGAGATAAAATTATTTTATACAATTTTCAGGAGACTTGAAAACCAATATATATATATATATATATANAGCTGGATTCAGTTCGCAAAAAACAAAGTATTGCAATTTGATCATATGTAACTAACAGTAGAGGGTTCACTTCAGAACATATCAAATTTTCATGCCATTTGAATGATTTTTCGCAGTTCTATGAACATTTGAATTTAGGCCTTTTCTTTGCAGATTTAAAAATTTTCGCAAACTTTTGACCGGTAGTGTATATATATATATATATATATTCCTATTACACAATTATAAACGACTAACGGCGAACGAACGACGTACTTTTTAACGACGAACTTTTGTTTTAGCAAACGTAGAGCAACATTGAAAACAACAAACTCTTTATGCCTTGTATTCAAATCTACCTAAAGCAAAATCTAATTGATTTGATAGTTTCTCTAAAGTACGCTAAAAATCTTTTTTCAAAAGAGAAAATATTTACCGCATGGTGTGAAAGCGCAAGATCTTGACGAAACTTTTTTCTATTATAAAAGTTATAGATTTATTTACTTTCTTCAAAATTTATATGAAAGCTTTTTGAGGGGTTAATTATAAAATAAAAAGTGTTCATTCACACAATTTTTTAGGTTGTTTAACATCAAATTCGGAGATCTAGTACATCAAAGTTTTTATAGCTCACTAAAATACAATCTTAATGGCTCCAGGATCAAGGAAATATGATACTTGATTTGAGAAACCAAATTTTTGTTATGAAATCTGATATAAAAACGCATTTTTTCTGAATAAATCAATTTTATAATTCTATGCAAAAGTCTTTGATTCGCATAAATATAATTCTAGAAATATGCCGCTGTTTAAAATCCGGATTTGACGTAAAAATTATATCTTATTCAAAGATTGTTCATTTGGGGCTGATTTCGTATTTTAAAATATCATATGCACCAATTAATTTTGATATTTAAAGTCAATTACTCGAACTGTAAAAATGGATGATAGATTAATAGAACACACATCGTATATCTGGAGTATTAGTTGACTTTTCAAATCTTCAAAATTTGGCGAAAATCAGAGATCAGATTTATACACCAGTAGTAAACATTGAAAGTGAATTAATGCATTAAAAATTTGTTTAAAAACAATTCTTTAAACTACGTTCAGAAAAAAACGAAAAAGTAAAAATAATTTATTCAAGAGTATTTCAAAAAATATAACGCAATGAAAACTTTTAAAATGTAAAATAACGCTACAAGACTGCTGAGTCCTGTAAAAAACAGTCTTCAATCCCATCTATAAAATAATAAATTCCACACTTTTTACAAGATTTTATAATAAGATTATTTAAGGGCAAATGTATCTTTTCTTGATAGATCACAGGGAAATATTTTTAATTTGAGAAACTTTTGCAGACTTAATAATTTTTTTTATATGTATATTTAATTTTAGAAATTTTTTATAATTGGATTTTTTTCAGAGATCGACTTATATACCCGACATACCGAATAATTGGAAATGAGTAATCAAAAATAAAGAACCAAGTTGAATGGTTTGACTTTTATGCCTAGATTACGGTAAATAACAATTCATCTAATTATTAGATGAAAAGTTGTTTAAGCTTTTAATTTTGCATACTGTTTACCAATGGTTTTAATATGCTACTTAAGCGCTGTTGAATTTACTTTAGTTTAAATTCTTTATTATCTATTAGTGTAGTAAGAATCATTAAGCAGTAAAATTTTATTTAATTGTTTTTCGTTTTTTAAATCTAAGTTAATTTCCCCCCTAAATATTACTATAAATAATGTGCATAATTATTACAAATTATATCCATTTATTGATAACGACGTAATTATCATTAGTAACGTCGAATATTTTTTCAGTATAATTATAGACAGTTTTTCCCTCCTCTATTTGATAAAAAAATAAATAAGTTATTAATGTAAGTTACAATACTAACAAACAACTGCTTAGAAGTGACGTAGAAGAAGACGTTTGAAATAATCAGAACAAGACAGAAACTGTATGTTTTGAAAATAAACACTCTGCTCACAGATATACACACATATGAGCTTTCAACAATGCTATTGTTCATTATTTTTAAGCTCAAGATCAATATTTTGTGGAGAAAAAAATAGAGCAGAAAATAATTCATGGGTAATGGAAAATATGATGCAACACTTACGAAAAATATGGTATTTTATAAAAATATTATAGCTGTATTTGAACCAACGATTTTATCATTATAAGATAAAAGCTTTGATCTGTTATTCAAATCACAGTTGAAGCTTTCGATGCATTTATTTTAGGTAGTTGATATTTGCTATGTTTTTCGATTTTAAATTTAAATAAATTTAAAAATTATTTTGGTAAAACTATTTTTAATAACATGAAATATATGTGAATAAGGCAAAATAGAGTGAACAGAGAACAAAAATTTACATAAAAATGGTCACTGTAAAAAATTTTCGTATATGTTAACACTAAAAGTGGTGGCAATTACTTTACGTCAAAAGTGCTATTCTGAAACACTGGTAATGTTCTTTCACACTACTTGGTGTAAAGTAGCTGCCACCATATTTTGGTATTCATTAACAATAATATTTATACAATAAGATAGGATACACACAAGAGCCAGTAAAGTTATTTTTACGACACAATATAAAATAAGAACCATTAATTTAGAACGCATGGTACATTAAATCTTAAGAGGAAATTAGTTTGTAAATCAAACATAGGGGTAGCACTGAGAGAATATTAAGACTAATTAAACCTAGGCTTAACAGAGTTGAAGAGTACTGAGAGAATATTAAGATGAATTCAAATTAGGATTAACAGAGTAAAAGTGGATAGAAAGTACACATTATAAAAGTATTTAATACAGCTTACTGAGATTTAAAAATAAAAATCTAAATATTTTTATTACACAACTAAAAACATACATACATTTTTAAGGGTGAACTTTCGCTGTCGTAGATGCATGGCAGCGTGGAATTTCCACGAACTCGCGATCAATTGTAAACATTTTACAGACAATATAAAAAAATGCGCCTACGTTTGTGTTTTCTTAAAGCGAAAATATTTAACAAATTGTGCTATTGCATGTGTGACTTGGTGCAAATACTTTTCGTTATAAGTGTTTATACTCTTTAAATTATATAAACTGCTTAAATTATACACTCTTTAAAATTATATACACTGTAAAGATTTTGGTGTATAGTTGCCACCATTTTCGAGGTTAACTAAATGCATTTTAAAATACATAACTGTAGTCATTAGGCAAATATTTTTATGAAATTGGCAAAATAGCAATTGTTTGAAAGATTTAGTGCGAATGTATTACTAAAATGTGCTTATCTTTTAAATAAAATGTTTTTGCAATAAAGCCATTAAATTGATTCTAATGCGCATGAAAATAAATGTTATCAATAAACAAAAAAAAAATGAATAAATATATACATAAAATTATAACAGTAAAAATATAAATAAAAAATGTGACCAAATGCGCTGTACAAATTTTTAGTCAACCTCAGCACCAGAAACGGTGGCAACTTTACACCAAAATGTTCTACAATGCTTGATTTGATGTTAACTTTAAAATAAAGTGCTCTTTCAAACAATTTTTTTAAGTTGTTCAGCATAAAATTGAGAGAAATAGGTACAGTGCACAAAATATAAATAAATAAACGTACTCATTATTTTTGATCTAATGATCGAATCTCAATTGAAAAAGTCGTATTTTTAAAATTGGATTTTTATTGAACTATTCGACCGATTTTGCTGAAATTTTGTATTTCACTCTTAAAAATCGCATTTTTTAAAATAACGTAAAAACTTGCAATCCTTATAATTCAAAATTTCTTCAACTTTTATTAATTAAAATAATAAAAATAACAAATATTTACTAAAAGTTTTATTATGCATGGAATTATCTATGGACAAGCGAATTTCAAAATTGCGTGCAAGAATTTTTCAATTCACTTAAAACGTTCTCGAAATATGGCGGAATATGCAAAAATTAAAATTAAAATTATAGGGTTCAAACTTTGGGACGCTCTCCTGACCAAGCTATTTGGACCATTTCCAGAATGCGGCTATTCTCTATATTTGGAGAATCAAAAATCGAAACCCGACGAAAAAGGTATGTTTATTCAGAGCAAGTACATTTTTGTGTCTGATTTCGTAACTTAAAATATCGCCTGCTCTAATTAATTTGCATATTTGAGACCACCTCCTAGAACCATTAAAAGTGAGTGCTAGAACGCGAAAATCTGATCATTAGTTCAATCGTTGTACAGGTTGGTTCATTTTTTTATTTTATTTCGCGCACTGTACACCGCAGTTTTTATAGTTCAGTTTCGGTTTTTTAATACAAAGGTTTTCTTCAGGCCAAATCACAAAATAGAGCATTTTCATAAGTCCATTTTCACGCCATTTTTCATGCTACTTTGACATTGTTCTATTTATTCGTAGAATAAATGTATCTAGTTGGGGAAAATATTTAAAAATCATATCTTACATTCTTTTAGAATATGTTTAAGTTTCAGGAATGTTCACTTAAGCAGTTTTAAAAAGGCTTTCTACTCAACTTTAAAGCAAGCAAAAAATTATCTCATTTGAAAGTGTAAAAAAAAAAAAAACTCACAAATTATGCATAATTCAACGTATTTTTTAATAAGTGAGATTTAGCAAAAAATGAATAAGAAATTAAAGTAAGAAGGGCAAAATATAATAGTTGATATTTTTTGTTTTCTAAAATCATCACTTCATTATAATCACTATTATTAATGTTAAACTCTTTATTAATATCAAGAAACTCATTTATTAAAATCTATTTGAATAATGACATGTAAGAAAGCTTTATATCCCCACCAGGAAAACAATAGCTGAGAATATTTTGTTGGGAAAAAATGGACAAAATATTTTCGTCATCTAATAATCATTACGTATTTTTATCTTTAAAGAACTTTTGCATAATAATATAGCACTACATGGCTTAATTTCATAACGTAAGACAAAAAGTTATAATTCTCCTGCTTTTTTTCTCTCTTGCTTTAATGCGAGCTTTTGTTTTATTTTTTGACAGTTCATTACTTTGGCCTTTTTTAAGATATTACTATATAATTTGCATTCTTTTCCTCTTTAAGACGCTTACGTGGGAGAAATAAAATAAAAAGCTGAATTAATTGCATTAAGTATAGACAATATTTTGTATTCTACAAGAAATTAAAACTGTGTTTCTGTTTTCTTCAAAATCCAATCACAAATGTTTTGAAACCTTTTTCATTTAATTTTAATTTTTTTTCTGTAATAATCTTCAGCATTAACTTTTTAAGCCACAATCACTAGTCTTTTTAAATACAAGGTGTTTCTTAAAGACTACTCTTAATATTTATGTTTAGATTCCTAATCAAAAAATAAAAGGGAAAAAGTATACACATTGAGGATCGCTAAATAATATATAAACTTGTAAAAAATAAAAGCTCCATCGAATGTTGACAAATTATAGTAAAAGAAGGTGGTTTCATAAAAATAAAATGCATATTAAGGCAATGTTTACAAAACTGCATATTAAATGCATGTTTACAAAAATGCATATTAAGGATGGTCTTAATGGAACACCCCATATAAATTAATTTTAGTTTAAAGGTGTATAATAGTGAAACAATTATATTTCCTCTCGAAGTCGATCAACTGGGTATAATATGACATGCGGATAATAGTAAAGTAAATGTGAAGTTAGTTGAAAAAATTATCAATTCTCATTGTAATAAATTGAAGTCTGTGTTTTTTCGTACGGAAAGTATCAAGTCATTTGCATTCATTGAAACTTAAGAACATACTCAATGTATTAAAAATAACAGATTATAAAGCTCAGTAGATGAAGTCAATATGAGACACGTCTCTCAAATTTCGACATAATTTTTTTCTAAATAATTAATATTGTTTATCCATAAGCAAAAAGATAAAACAAAGACAAGACGTACAGTTTTTTTTCCCACACGAATTGAGCAGATAAACGCTAACATATTGAATACACTTAACAAATTAATACAAAAATAGGAGCTTAAATACAGTGTGTCCCAATGAAATAAAGACATCTTGATTTTGAACCGTAATTGGACCAATGAAAACCAAAAACGCATATTTAGAAGGTACAGGTTATTCATAATTCCCTCCGGGCAGGAACTGGACTATCGCGTTGATGTATGTCGTGTGACCAAGGGTTCATACATAGAACAATGTAACCCTGTAATGTATGTAAGTAAAACTTGAATAGTTTGGGAATAATTTCATATGTTTCTTTTTTTCATATTCGTCTTCTTTTGTTTACTATGGCGCTTCGAAACACCGGAGGGAATTACGAATAACCCTGCATATATACCAACACATATTTTCTAGGTAGAAACTTACTTATTATTATTATGCTTACTTATTAGTATGGATCTCAACTGGACAGGAAGAAATTAAAAATAAGTAAGAAAAGAAGTGGAAAAAAGTGTTCTGTCGAAATAAAGTCACTCTTTATAGGCAATGTATACATCATGTTCATAAACAGTGGCGTACGCAGAATTTTTCCAAGGGGGTGTTCATAATTTTCTGAAACTACTAAAAAAAATTCGAATCTGTAATAAAGCACTATTATTTCCCTAATTTAGACAGCTAGACAATTTTGACTTTTTATTTAGACAACATTGTTTAGTTAAATTTTGATTTGGATTCCAGAATCATCGCGTCAAGATCTCGCGAATGACAGCCAGTCTCGAAAACTATACTGGCAGGACAGAAAGGAACCAGTCCGTAACAGTATCACGTGAATTTGGTTTCAAAAGTACAACCCTATTATAGTAAATGTTTTTTCAGCATTCTGAGAAACACCGTGAGAAAAAAAAGTAGGAATAAGGCTAATAAAAATATGTAGTCTTACATAATAGCTCGCATAATTTCTACTAAAATTTTTATTTTTGCCATTTTGTCTGAGCTCAAGGGGGGTGTTTAAACCCCTAAACCCCTCCCTTGCGTACGCCACTGTTCATAAATGACTTGAAATATATGTTGAGTACCATTTACTATACCACGAAAAACATTAGTATCAATAGTATCCTTGGTTTTAAATGATGTCAGCGTAATTCTATTCTGCGTAAGTTTGAAACTGTTCATTCTTGGCATGTGAAGCCCAACTAAGAGAATATCCATCTCCACGTTTTTTTGATGATTGAGGTCATGGGAAAGAAATACCATTCATGTCAGGCACCATATTATCCAAAATTATCAAGATTTTACATCGTAAATGGAGGCATAATCCTGCTGGAAAATCCAACTTAGGTCATTAGTTCTCTCTGAAAATGGCAATAAATGGATTTCTAGTTTCTTTTTCTTCATAATTGGTAGTTTTAATGCTGCCTATAAGAAATGCCATTTTAAGCTTACAACCATGGCCTAGGTCTTCCCTCATCACTAAGCCTTTTTACTGTCCAACTGAGAAGTTATAACTGAGGAGAAATCTTCTTCCTTTACCATTGAAATAGCATATAAAGCTGTCTAGACGAGAACATTGAATTCTTATTTTTTATACTCTCCTTTGATAGTGGATACCTCTCATTTTCAGTTGCTGTTAAATTCCTTCATATCGCACATTGCTCGTACAAAATATAAAGCAAAACAGTAGAGGAGAGAAACATGAGGAAAGGGACAATAATAAGAAAGCTCAAGGAAAAATTTCGTCTATAGTTGTGAACTTTACTTGGCTTTTTCCCCAGGCCGCATGAAGACTACCGGCTACCGAAGAATACCAGAAACTCATTTACTGCCACGTACTGAGAGAATTTGCGTACCAAATTAAAGCAAAACAACACCTTCTTTCGCGTTGAAAGATCTTCACGGATATAGTTTTTCGATAATAAGTTGCATGTCATGAAATGGCCGACCCTTTACCGCATGACCAGAATTTCTTAAAAAAACGTGACAGAGTATTCTTAACATATATATACGAGGGTTGTCCATAAAATAAGGTTCCCAACGAATTTTCACAATGAAAAACATGTTTATTGGCATTGAATAATACATGTTTGGAGAGCTTAGACTTCCCTCTTTTTTTCGGCATAATCGCCGTTTAGATCAATGCATTTTTGCATGCGGTGTACCATCTTCTTTATGCCTGAGTCGTAGAGCTCTGCCGCCGCTCCGCGAAGATAGCTTAAAACAGACAGAATTTGCTTAAACTCCTTCGGTTTTGGTGAGCATGGATGCTTCCACTAACGGGATTGTTCTTTTGTTTCCGGTGTCATGTAGTGGACCCAGGTCTCGTCCCCAGTGACAACAGAGTCCAAAAATTCCTTGCCATCGGTTTCGTAGGCATGAAGAAATTCGCAGGCGGCTTCAACACGTTGCCGTTTGTTGTCATAGTCATCCGTCCGCATTTTCGGGACCCACCTTGCCCAAACCTTGGCATATCCTAAGCGGTCTCTCAGAATGTTGTGAATGCAGGACTTACTGACAACAGGGATCATCTCGCTGAGGTCCCGAACCTTCACCCTTCGATCTTTCAGCATTGCTTCTTCCACTTTCGCAATCGCTTTGACCGAAAACGATGGCCGGCCAGAATGTTGTTCGTCATGGACGTCTGTAAGTCCGTCTTTGAATTCTCTGCACCATTTGCGCACAGTTTGCACACTCATACACTCTTCCCCGTACGCCTCACAGAGTTGGGAATGAATGTCCACCGGAGGAGCGTTTTTTGCATTCAAAAACAAATCACAGAGCGTAATTCGCACCTGGCGTGAGAAACAAATGGAAGCTTTATCTTTCACGGCTACCAAGACAAGAATTAACGTTGTAGATACCTCGTCGGGGCGGGAACTGGGACAAAGGGAGCTAAGTTACACGCCAGTCTCAACAAATCCCGCTTAACAGCGTTCCTAGCATCCGCAGCTCCTTGGGAACCTTATTTTATGGACAACNTAAAACTATTTCCACAATATCTCACATAATTTTTATATTCCAACTTTGACTTGTCTGTGGCTGTCTTAAAATTAAAATTAATGAGTAATATACGAGTATACATATATATATATATATATATATATATAAAATAATCCAGTTTGATTTTGAGGCAGAATAGTAAGCTGCAATAATTGAAATATGACATAATGTAATTGATGCTATTGTTCTACAGGAATAGGTTTATATTAAGTTACATCGCATATTTCCAGTCACATATAAATATAGCAGTGATTTTGGCTATAATCAGAAATGGCGTTACATCTCTGAGACACTTTTTTCCTCCTCAATCTTTTTTTCCTGCTTCTGATGGAGCAGGAAGATGAAACAGACTCCTAGAAAATATGTATTTGAATACATAGATTTTCTTAATATACATGTTTCATTTTCATTGATTTTCTTTGTGTCCGGTTATGGCACAAAATTCAATTGCCTGTATTTCATTGAGACACACCGTACATTTGAATAACAGTGAAAAAAATATCCAAAAAGATATTTGCTATAATTTTGATCAAGGCAAAATCAGCTGATGTTTTTATTTTTTATTTTGATATGTTTGACAAGTGCTATACTTTTGTAATCACACCTTTACCTTTAAACAAGTGTTGTATTATTAATACTGTTGGGTCTGTACTGCAGTAAATAATTTTGTCCTTTTTTTTTAGTAAGTACCAATCAGGGAGAACCACTGAAAATTTCCAAGAATTTAATGTTGAATAAATTTTTACAACTAAAGCGACAAAACCAGAGCTTACAATACAATATTTTTTTTATTTAAGCTAAGATTCAAAACTAAAAAATGAAATCTTGAATTTTTGTTTTAATACTAAATGCAATTGATTCTATTTTAATTTCTTTGTTTTGAAAAGTTTTTTTTTCTTGAGTACATAATTAACAATAATAAAACCAATGGTCTTCAACAAGCTGATTTAAGCCTGATAAGTTATGTCGAAAAATCAGTGAATATGAAATAATAATTAATCTTTTGACAATAAATATTTAAAGCCTTATGTCTTTCAGAAATTTTTTTTTAAGTCTACTAATACTGAAGATTTCTCTAGATTTTAAAAGAACGATTAAATTACTTTCCCCTTATATACCTAAGCTCCTTTCTTTCATACATGGATAAAATTTTTATTAATCTGATTAGTTTTATTATCCTGAGAGTTTAGTAAACAAAACAAGTTTAAATTAAACACAATTTGTACAAATGTAACTTTAAAAAAAATCTATTTTTAGTGTATATATATAATAAATCCATTTAATCTATTTTTATTATATTTTAACGGAAACTTTTCTTCGAATTAATTCCATCGCAGAATAGAATAGCTTTAAGATGTTTATTTCTTAAATTTTAATGTTTTATTATTTTGCATTATTTTTTATCCTCTCCTTTGACCATGGATAACTTTGTAGGATAGTTTTTTTTAAATGTTCCTCAAATATTTAAGAGTTTAAATTTATATTTAATATTTTTTTAAATATTTTTTCTTAAGGAAGTACAAGTTTTGAAAATATAAAAATTTTTCACAGCATTTAAAATAAAACTGAATTAATTTTACACTGATAATATTTTCCTCGAAAGGGTGACCAAAACTTTATAGTAATTTATTGAATGGTTATTTTACCATATAAAAATTTGAGATATTTTTAAAACTTGAGCATTTATAAAGTTAATATTTAAAAAAACTGCTTACTATTTTAAGCATAAATAAAATAATTCAAAAAGTAATCAGTTATTGTATTACCACAACAGCTCGTTATGGAGGTTAAAGCTTAAAGCTTCACAATTTCGTGACAAAGGGAGTATTTATGGCATTGTCTTTAGCATCGCGCATAGGCCACCTCCAATTTCTAGAGAAGCTGGTACCCATCGTTCTTCAGCTACACTGTTAGAAATTTCTCGGAAAAAATGGTTAAATTACAATTTATTGAATGGTTATTTTACCATATTTAATCAAAACAGTCAAATAGCCTTAAATAAAATGGTAATCAAACTGTTAAGTTTGAGAAAAAACTGTTAACTAACTGCTTTCACCTAGTACGGTTAAGCAACCAGAATTTTATCGCACCCTCTAGAACCACCTAATGAATCTAATTAGTTCTTTGCAACTGCGTACATGTCATAGCCGAGCGGGCTTATCAGTCAATCTCATGACCGGCAGAACTGGAGTTCGAGTCCCAGTGTTGACAACACACTATTTCCTCCATTCCCTTCAACACGTGAAGAATTTCCACCGTCCGGCACTCTCCAATGACCATTACCTTACGAAAACCGAGCTCCTATGTCTAGTTAAATAATAATAATAAGTTTTTTTAACGTTTTTAAAAAATGATAGTAATAAATGGTTAAAAAAACGATTTAGTTTCGTATTTATGGTGTTATAACCATACTTTTGTAAATGGTTTCAAAACCATAAAGGAAAAAAAATGTTCCTTTCCGTAAACTTTACGGTTAATCGGATTTACAGACAGCTGCCAGTTATTTTACCATAATTTTAGAATGAAAATTTTAAGAGTGTAAGTAAGCTTCAAGCCGTAATGGAAAACTAGTCAACTTTTTATTTTCTGACATAGCTAAGTTAACTCTTAACCGAGCTTAAAGCCAAGACGTAAAAATTTTCCGCTTATTCGCACTAAAACAAAAACCAGTTCTGAAGCATGTAAAAAGGTTTCTACCATTTCTCAAGGAAACAGAAAGTAATAGAACGTGTTGAACCTTTTTCCTGGCTTTGAAGTATGAAGCAAATATTTACACATTGAAGAAGAAGCAATCAAAAGGGTTCTCCAAATTCTAGTTATGTACTGGGGATCGAACTCAAGTCCTTCACATTGACAGTTGTGTGTCTGAGCTACTGAACCATCATGGTTCTATTATTTATAACTATTGGTAGAAAATGCATACTTACTATGCATTTTACAAATGTATTTTTAATAAACTCTTCAATATTTTAATGAATAGTTCTTATTGAAAAATAAAATGGCGGAGCATTTGCTTAACTTTTGGTCAAATGATCGAATTTTTTTCGCACTAAAGCGTAATATTAATAATTTATCGAGGAGCATATATAATAACATATATAAATTTTTTGATCAGGCGTTCTAAGTTGTGACGTTTTAGTTCTTCAAACACAAAACACGTACTTCTCATAATAAACCAATAATAGTAAATTACTTTAGTCGCGGAATTCGGATTCCTGTCCCTCAAAACAACAGTATTAATTATAATGCAGTAAATGGTAAAAAATTTCAGCCCCTTATTATTAATTTTATTTATTTGTTTATTTACTTTTTTTGTTTATTTTGCCTTAACCCTAAAACTATTTGAATTAACCAAAACATTTTTGAAAAAATTGCTCATGAATATTTATTATTCTCTATTTTAATTTTAAATAAGTGTTAATTTAGAATGCACATCAAAAACAACGATTAAAGGAAAGGAACAACAAATGATCGACCCACAAATATTTGTATCGAGCTAGGTATGTGAGCCATCGTTTTTCTAGCGATAAATTACAAAAGTACATTGGCTACAACCTCTTATATCAGTTTAAAACATGATACCCATGAAATGTGAAAATTTATCTGTCAAACAATAAAACTTAAAAAGAAATTTAAAAATTACCTTTTATGTACGCAAGAAAAGTTTGTTTCCATGTAAGATATTAAGTTCTAATAAATTAAACAGTTGATTAATTAAGTCTTTCTTAAGTAAATAAAGCAAATATATAAAGTCACGGACACGAAAATCGGAATTAAGGGCATCAGTTAATTCCCAAGCTGGTTGTAGAAACTTCATAACATGTAAATATGTAAAGAAAGAATATAAAGTAATTGACGTATTTAAAGCGTGGTAAAAACTTGCGAACAATATTAAATTAAATTCCTTCTCATTTTTGCTTCTTATTTAACAAAGATTTCTTTAACGAATATTCGATCCCGAAGAAAATGTAATTTATTAGATTTTTAATTTGCTATTGAGGTGTTTACAATTTTTTCTCAATATCAAAAGGCTCTCAGGAGAAAACAGTTTCTGTGGGTTTATAAAAAATGCATTTAAAGTGTGTAGCTATTAATTTAGCATAATAAAATAAATTTAAAACGTTGTAAAAATTTATTATACTTTACAATTTTAACAGTAACAAGATTTAGGAAAATTAACAATTCGTGTAATTTGTATGCTACCACTCTATTTAGATGCAAATTTTATTATTTCCGATGCAGATTATTTCAGAAAACTATTTGTCCTAATTAATTATAACAATGCATAATATCTTCTCACCTTAAATCCTCCCAAGTCTCAGTACAGTGATGCTGCAGATTCATGGTAAATAAATAAGGAATATTATAAACTTCATTCTGTATTTGCCATTGAACTTGAGTGAAAAGAATTATCCATGTAGGATAAAAGAAGTCTTAATAAAATAAGAAAAGAAAAATGTAAGGCAAAATATTCCAGAATATAGTAACATTTACCGTATTTCTCATTCATGATAACACAATAAAGCAAGCTCATTTTTATAGATGCGTTTTAGTAACTACTTTTGGTAAAACTAACAATAAGATATGGTATTTATTACCATGCTGTTTAATAGTAAATTTGGTAAAATTTGGTAATTTTATCATAATACCTTCGGGCATTGCAGAAAAACCATTTATTCGATTACATTTACATTTCAGTTTAGTATTTGTTACTGTTGTATGGTACTAAGAATTAGAATTTAGAAAAACAGAATTTCCGGTAAGCATGTTACCATAGCGAATGTTAAAATTAGGAAATGAGTGGTTTAAATACTGTATATTTTGGTATAATTACCAAAATAATGGTTTCTTTAACCAGAAATGTCTTTGAAAGTAATTTAGTCAATTTTTTTTTCTGAATATAATACAGTTGGAGTGATAATTTTTAATTTCTGTGGTGTAAGTAAGTTAGAGGACTCATCATCTGTTTAATGACGTCCGCTAACTTCGGTGCCTCTATAGAGAACAGACATCTATAGAGAACTATAGAGAACAGATTTTAGGTTGTCTCAAGTGGCATCATTCCCAATTCCAGAACATGTGGTGTGAGTGCTGGGCACTGCGGGGGATATATATGTCCTGGCCTTGTCCATGAGAATTTTCACCCCTTTGAAATGTTGGTTCTAAGTCTATTTTTCTGCTTTGTTAATAAAGAATAGACATGACTGAAGCCAAGTTCTACCATATGTGAGTTTGAGAGTGCATTTAAAAATGGAAATGCCGCATTACAAAGTTTTGTATATTTTTAGGTAATATTTTCATTGGTCCAGAATTTACTCACAGTTTAATTATTTCAAATTATCTTTGCTTCAAGAACAACTAAAAATCAATGACTACATCTTGTTGATATTTTTTTACATAAGCAGAAAGTGGAACGATAATCCATTCCGAGATAGCCATATCTTCAATATCTCTAAATCCTAATTTAAAATTATCGTTTGGTTCTTAAAATTTTTGCGATTGAATAGCATTGCTGGTATTCATTCATAAACTCCCGTGTTCAAATAGACTCTTAATTGTACAATATTGACCTACTAGATCGAATCAATTAATAATTATACTATATCGATCCCGACCACTTTTTTCTACAATAATATATATTTTTAAGTATATATTGTTGTAGATTCAAAAAATTGTGTATTCAAAAAAAATATATATTTTTTCATTTAATCACCTTTGCTTAGGCATGTCCCAATGCTCAGAAGTAAAACTTATTTAAAACTTTAAATGCATTCTCTTGATCTAAAACAATTTTGCAACGAATTCTTCTACTTATTTTACATTTTCTATTTAAATTAAGCAAAAATAGTTGTAAACTTATTACTTTGCAAGCATAGAAAAAATTTACGTTAAAGTAAAAATGACTAAAGCAGTCCTAAACATGAAAGCATTTGCTACAAATGACATGCGACAAGTAATTAAATATTAAATTTCTTTTAAACAGAGTAAAGAAATAGCCTCACTAATTTTCTTCAGCTTCCAAGCGTAGATACTAGCATATCTAAAATTTAATAGAATTCGGAAAGAGGAAAAAATCCAGTGAATTCGAAGACACAATTTTCCGACTTTTCTATGTTTCAAAGGAATTCTTTGACTTAAATAATGGCTAGGAACCTCTTTCAAATTAAGAAAAAAAAAGTCGGTATTTTTCAGTTTTTATTTTCTATTTCATTTAATGTCTGTTGATGAAATTCAAACTAAATATTTATTTTCTTCAAATATTAAATAAACCATTGAAGCTTATGTACACTTTTAAAATTCGAAACAAAAATTGTAGGAATACCAAAACTGTTTAAGAATGCTTTTAATCATCAGATTTATTAAAAGTTCAATTAGCTATTTCCTTTAAATAATTTTTAGATAGGAATAAAATAGAATGATTGTAAGTATCTTTGCTTACACACCGCTCCTTGTAAGCATTCTTTTCCAATGAATGTAATAAAGTTTTTTAAGGGTTAATAAAAAGATACGCCCAAGAAGAGTGTCAAAAACGATTATATAGTTGTCAAACTTACGGTTATAGAGACAGAATTTAGAAATTTTCAAAAGGTAATTATTTTTTCCTCATTAAAACGTGGTTAGCACAGTAAATTTGTTGATGCAAAATGTAGTTTGTATTTATAGCACATAAATTAGCGATGCTAGACAGAGATGAAGAGAGCAAGGTGTATCATACAATTCATTGAGCTTTCTTCTTTCGACCCGTTGTTTTCTGAGCAAGTTCTGAGTCACTGACACGCGTGAGGATATTTTTAAAATACTCTTTTTTTGTATACTAACTCACTGAAAATGCTTCAACTCATTGTGAAATATATTTTTTACGATGAGGACCACATTTATGTAAAATAGCAATTGTTGGTATTTTAGAAATTCTGTCAATGTAACCATGACAGCAAGAGCGGCATGATGGTTTTAACACTACACTTGAGTGTACATTTAATAATCACATGGTTGTGTCTAATCACGTGGTAGTGCATGGTGTGATAATGTTACAACTTTAATGCTTGCATTTATTATCCCCCTGAACTACTTTTCGTATCAGGATTAATTGTATGATTGCAAGCGACGCCACGTGTGTGTGTCAAATCAGATTGGTTGACCCACAGGTGACGTTATTTACAAGTATACAAATGAGAGTAAAGTGAATGAACTTTTTTCTTCTATTAATAAATCGCGCAATTATCTTTATCATCTATATGTTTTGAAGATATTCAATCAGTAAGTGAAATATTAAATCTCTGGTGTTTTTTAGATGCTTAATTTCTTCATTAATTTCATTGTAATCTTGAATATAACATTTTTAAGCATTTAGAACTAGTAAAAAGTAAAAATAATTTAACTGAACTGTATGTGTATATAATGTGAATAATAATAATAATAAATAGTACCTAAATAGAAGGTACCTTAATACACCGAAAAAAGAATAACTAAAGATTGTGAATTGTTTTTGCTTATTTTAAATGTTTTTTTTTTGCACAAAATTTTTTATTAGTTTCTAACAAAAGAATCTAAGAAAAACCATTGTTTCCCACTGTTTTTGGAACATTTTTGCTGGCCAGAAAATTGCCTGGTAGGATCCAGTATTCAGACATTATTTTAATTATCATTTTGATTATCATCTGCATAAAATAAAATAAAAGTCATAAAGGTATTGCTTTCCTATAAAATATATAATAGTATTCTAAATTTGAAGGTACTTGAAATATTCTTTTAAAATTTTATTCAGTCATTATTATGATTTGAATTTTAATTATTTTATAATTAAAGAATTTAAAAGTGAAATAGTTGTTTCTTTACTATATTATAATCCCATGATTACGCCTCATTTTAAGATAAAGTCATTTTAATGGTGTGTAAACTTATTAACCATTTTACAATTGTAATTTTTGATGCACATTACATTAATATGCCATCATAAATTACTGGTAACGAGAATACCTGGAGAGAATAAGAAACTGGTAATAGATATTGGGCATGAAATGCACAATATGCACTTCATGCACAATATGCTGCATTCCCACATTGTATTTAATATATCAGCCTGTTTGGTAAGTGAGGATAAATAAAGTACGGTTTTGAACTCTCAAAATTTGTAATAACAATATGCCTTTAATTTTAATGTTATTTTAAGAATGATTGCTAAGCAAAATTATTTATGTTCACTTATAGAACTTAATAGAATCATAAGCAATATAGATTCGTAGCATTTCGCCGGCACAAGTAAATTCAGCCATTTTATTTATCTGTTTATCAATTTGTATTTTTTAAAAAATAAGCGTGATTTAAAGGTAATGATTGAACAATAATAATAAACAATTGAATTTACTTGGTCCCTGTGACTCTACATGGACAACTTAATCACCTGCTCCTGCGAAATGGAAAAGTACCGTACGAGATACTTCATACTTTTTACCAATCAAATTAATTTAAATATTTCACGTCCATGTTGGACGTGAAGAGGAGGCACAAGCGTAAGCAAGCAGAACTCTTTAAAGTACAGTTATTTCAGGTCAATAATTTTAACTTTCGTGGAAAAAACTGTTTCATATTAAAAATCAAAAATTATTGCTAAGCAATCATCTGGGTTAGTGAGCAGTAGCGTACAGGGGGCTTAACCCCCTAGTAATAAATAATACTTTAAAGTGTCCAAAATATCTTTAATGTATAAATTTAATGCAAAAATTTAGTTTTTTAACCAGTTCCAAACGAAATTTTTTTTTTTAACTCTGTTGTTTCACCCAATAATGAATATTAACATCGATCAGTTGCAAGAAGTAGACATTCAATTGTCTTACAAAAACGCTCATAATGATACAGAATTTATTATTGATTAATTTATGCACATTTCAAATTTACAACTACAGATATTTAGAACTCATTAATGCATAAAGAAATTTCAAATCATTAAATTTGCAACAAAATATCCGTATAGATATTCGAATAAATATTGGATGGATGTAAACAAGCCATTTTCTTAAAGTAATGATTCTTCTTTTTAAAAACATGAATAGTCTCCTAGCGCAAAGATAGAATATGTTTTATAATTTGGTATTTGCTTTCAGGTAAATATAGAGAAAGAAATACCAATTGTTTGTTTACATTTGCTACATCATCAGTCTAAATTCAGTCTTTTTATTTTGGTAAGCATTCGAATCCTTGAAGGAAAACTTTTTCTAACTTTCTCTGCATCAGAATATTTTCATGTATCTATAAAACAGAAAGATTTTATTTATTTTTTAAAAAATGGATGTTCATGGTAAGCATAGAAAAAGCTATAAACACCAACACTTAAAGTTCCAACTATAATAATAGTTTTAAAAAGTTTGATAATAAAACTAGAGTTCAAGTATAAAAAAAAACATTTTGAATAATAACAACATTCATAGCAACTTATATTTTAAACGGTAAAACAAACGATAACGATAAACAACTAAAGATTTTTTTTTATGGTACAAGTGTTTACAGCACACATGTGGAAAAATAAATACAAAAATTTTAAAATCCAAGGACAACAATAAATGTTAAAAATCAGTTCAATTATGAAAATAATCCATTTCAAACAATAATGAGATTTAGAAGAATATGAAAATAAATGCATATTTTTGTTGCATATTTTAAAATATTTCCATAAAATAAATAATATTTTATTTTATGGAAAAGAGCTGTGCGTATTGCTTTTTTTATTAATTTTTATTTAAATTCTAAGACAACTTTCTCACCTGAGTATGAAATTAGTTAATTGAATAATATTCAGTTAAAATTCTCGTATTAAATTCAGTTAAACTATGTAAAAAAAAACTTTTTTTACATATTTTAAATAACATTACATAATTAAATTTTATTACGTTATAGGATTCATAGGATAGTTCTACTCCAGCCTCTTTTTATAAATTATTAATTCAAATTCAATTTTCATGGAATTAAGCATATGGCAATTTAAAAGCAAAGCATGCAGTGATACGCTTCGATAATGTTTTAATCTAGCAGTATATATATATATATATATATATATATATATATATATATATATATNATATATATATGAATGAAAATTGTTTATAGGACGTATCATGTCTAATCTCCCCAAAAAAGGAAAGTAGAAAAAGCCGCCAACCTGAAAAAGATTCAAAAAAGAAATGCAAGTTTCTTCGTAATGAAAAACAGGAAGAAAATCGGTTAAATTTCCCTTGTAATGAACAAAGCCTACTTCGGATTCTAATTTTATTACAACAAATCCCTAAAATAATTAGTTTTGTGAATCAGAGTCTTGAAAATATATACTACCTTGATTTTTGTTTTAAATTTAAGTTCTAGTCCTTTAATGGCTTCGCCGTTAGAGGTCGCCACCCGTCTAAAGAATTTGGTGAATATTTGCAAAGTTTAAATTAACTTACATCTGTTTTTACGATTTATAAGTGATTATAAGTTTATTAAATTGGAGGGTATAATCGAAAAGTTTATTTAAGTTAAAGTCCTTTGATCAACAAATCATTCGAATCCGTTGAAGAAAAGGTATGTTTTTTGAGAGAAAGTACGTTTTTGTGTCTGATTTCCTAACTTAAAATGTCGCTTACACTAATTAATTAGCATATATGAGGTCACCATCTCTAACCATTAGGATTGAGTCCTAGAACGTGAAGATTCGCTCATTAGATCAAAAGTTATTCAGGGTGGTCGATTTTTTTTCTTTTTTTGCCCGCTGTGCATTTTTATTTTATTTTAATCACATTTTCATTACTTAAAATTTCGCACATTTCTAATTTTGCAAATTCAAAATTTTAAGATTTTACGGAGTATCTTAAAAAAGAAAAAAACAAATTCATTCAAAAAGCGGAAAAAAAATTGTGAATGATGAATGACTTTGTTTGATAAGTATTGATAAGTAATTATAAGTTTGATAAGTAAATATTTTTTATGTATGTATTTTCAGAGTGAAAAAAAAAGAACATGCCATCATCACGTTTCTATGTGGCAGGAATGTTATTGTTCTTAATGATGCTGAGCTTTGATATGAAAACTACAGAAGGTAGACGATGTACCAGAATTTGCGAGAAAGGGAGATGCAGACCCGTATGCTCTCGTTCTATGGAGTAAGTTTTACATAAATTTCCACAAAAACTATCGTACCTAGGAAGAGTTGTCAAACTGAAACGAAAATTTAACATGCAAAAGTATTACGTTGATATAAGTAAGAAATTAAAAAAATCAAAGCCGAAAGATCATTTATTACCAGAAAGGATGCAACTGAGTGGAGGTTTTTAGCTCCCTCTTGGGTCCCTTCCGGTGATACGATCGGACATTGAAGCATGTAAGTTCCTTAGGCTATCCTGCAGCGTCTCGACCTACAGTTGCTGTGAAAACATCGATAACTCAGAGGCTATTCAACTTACCGTCCCAAGTGGGCCCAGATATGCTTGTTCGGTGACAAATCTGGGGATCGTGCAGAGCAGGGGACGGCGGAAATGTGGCGGAGGCAATCCTGTGACACCCTTCTTGTGTATGGTAGAGCATTGTCAGTCGATAAAGCAATTAGTAGAGCGTAAATGTAGTATCTTAATTTTGTTTTACTAGGAATTTTTCAAATACATACTTCCCTTATCGTCGGGTACTATAAGCAGATAAAATAAAATTTTGAAAGCTGATTTCAAACACTCAAATTGTAATTTCTTTGGCAAAGGGATTTTTTCGGAAGCCACTTAACCCCTTCCCTCTCGATCCCGTCAAAAACATGGGATAAGCTGTTGCTTTCTATTTATATATTTTTCCGGGCCAGAGCGTGCAAGAGTTAATGTACCAAAAAAGTTTAAATTTATCCATCTCTTGTGTCCGGATTTTTTTATCTCTTATTTTACACACTATATGGTTACACAAGACTATTTTTAATGTAAACTGGAGATAGTTAATTATAAACTAGATTTCAGCGCTATCCAAATATGTGTATTTTGTATTCAGCTACTTGTGCTCTTTGTGAATAAACGTGTTTTGTGTTTTGTGATAAAATATTTTTAAATATTGTGTGCATTATGGAGTCAGTGTCACATGGACATATGGAGTTTTAAATTTCAAGGTAAGAAAAATTTCAAAAATCAAAAATGAATACATATATTATAATTCTCTTGAATTAAAAAAGAGACACTTTTATAGCCATTTTCTTGAAAATAATAAGATTGTTAAGGAGTTAGGAAAGAACCCTGAAAACAATATTATTCTTAAATTTAATTGTACAGTAATGTTAAACAAAACCCCGAAAACATCCATGCATATGAGATAAATATTTCATAAAACTTTTGGTTTACGCGTGTTTGGTACTAGTTCTTACTTCCTGTTGTTAGAACTAATGAAAAATTGTTTTACGAATGAAAATTATACAGTACCTAATTTTTAACTTTAAGTTTTGAGTACATTGTTTTTCATAAATTNTATTTCACTCAAGTTGAGTTAAAAAAATTTAACTCTTTTTTGAGTAGGGGAAATAACTCTTTCATTTTAAGAGAATGAAAATAATAAGATTGTTAAGGGGTTAGGAAAGAACCCTGAAAACAATATTATTCTTAAATTTAATTGTACAGTAATGTTAAACAAAACCCCGAAAACATCCATGCATATGAGATAAATATTTCATAAAACTTTTGGTTTACGCGTGTTTGGTACTAGTTCTTACTTCCTGTTGTTAGAACTAATGAAAAATTGTTTTACGAATGAAAATTATACAGTACCTAATTTTTAACTTTAAGTTTTGAGTACATTGTTTTTCATAAATTTAATTAATCTAGGGCTATTTACAAGGCCAGAAGTGCAATAATTTATATAAAAAGAAACAAGAAACAAATATACCCAATAAAGAACATTAATTATATTCTCAGCAAATTGGGTACTGCCTATTAGTCACATGGTTGTGTTTAATCACGTGGTTGTGCATAGCGTGTTAACGTTACAGGTTCAGATTTAATTGGATGCCTTCAAGCGGTTTCACGCGTTTTTGTCAAGCCTAATTCACTGACCCACGTGTGACAGCGCTTGCAAGTATCCAATTAAAAAATAGCATAATGCAATAACATGCAAATTAAGAATGCTTTTTGAAATATATTAGTCAAAACTTTTATACATTAAATGTAGACAACTTTCACACGAATAAAATAAGTATTTGGAGGATATGGTTATGTTGAAGTAATGTTGTTTCTCCTTAAGTAAGTTTAAAAGCAAAGAGTTTTGAGAGTTTATTACACAGAGCTGGTTTTTTCTGTACTAGCAAACCTTTGGCCTTATGGATCTTTAAAAGATTTTCAGTGAGCTAAAAATTTTAGGTGATTGAAAAATTATAGAAAAGTTTAAATTTGCATTTATAAAAAATATAAAAGCAATACTAAATCAGCTAAGTGTATTTTTTTTATAAACAAATTATTTAACAATCCCTTATTTTATAAATTCTTAGGAACTAAGGCAACAAAATTCTGACAATTAAAGAATGGGTGTAGAATTGACGTGAAAGGTTTTTTGTTCTCCGAAATTCCCATGTAGTTGCCCTTACTATTAAATAATATTAGATTTAATGCATTTTAAACACAAAGTATGGAACTAGCATAGTGATTACTTTTTATTATGAATTATGCTAACAAATTTGGCTCCATGACATAAGCCCAATTCAGCTCCATAACTTCTTAAATATCTTAAGATTGTTAAACAGAATTAAATTCGGCGGTGTCCCTTGCGATGCTCCTGCTTCTACTCATTTAAAAATAATTTTATTTTTGAATAATTTAGTGCTTTCCATGGAGAATTAAATCAATCCAACTTCACTTAGAAAATGAGCAATAAAAAATATAAATTAAAATTGGAATCGAGCAGAAAATGTTTTAGAAAACTGAAATAAAGAGGACTGTAAAAGAAAGTATTTTCAGAGTTTTGGGTAAAAAAAGAAAGTTTAACTTTATTTGGAAGAAAATGACCCTATTAAAATAATTGGAGATTGTCTCAAATCAAACGAGTAAAATCAATAAATTGAAAAGTATTATACTATTAAAATAGAAACGTCCGAATGTTTCTAATGAAATACCTATTAAAATTTTTAAAGATAGGAGCAGTTTTCTGCATAGAAAATACATGCATAAGGGAATTGGGTTCTTGCACTTCAAGAAGAAGAAAAGATCACGGATACCCACACATGTAACCCTATGACATCAGCGCCTGTTGATCGTTTACCCAGCTGGCTTGTTAAAGTTGAGCTAAGTTTCTCCACATAAAGTTAGAATGATAGCTAACGAGAAGTTAATCAAATACAGTGCCGTATCGCACATAGAATTTATTGAAATATAATTCTTTCTCGTCTGCTTCTTTTACTTAACTTAGATTTATTATTTGCTTATGTATTTTATTGTAACCTTGATAAATTTTTGTTTTATG
Source organism: Parasteatoda tepidariorum (assembly GCF_043381705.1). Taxonomy (NCBI): domain Eukaryota; kingdom Metazoa; phylum Arthropoda; class Arachnida; order Araneae; family Theridiidae; genus Parasteatoda; species Parasteatoda tepidariorum. Next base: position 88,357,829 of record NC_092207.1, read on the forward strand.
TACCTGGCAACGTCGATGCATAATTAGTTTGTTTATGTCTTATGTGGCTTCTTGCCTGTCTTTGTGTTAAATAAGAAATATATAAGTGAAAGAATTGAAATCTTTGTGAAAGAATCTTTGTGTAAGAATATAGAGTGTGTAAGTTAAGAAAATAGATACTTGAAAGGTTTGACTTACCCGAAATAGAATGGAAAGGACAGTTGCTAACGCAAAGAAAAGCCATGTTTCAACAACCAATCAGGATCGAGATACCTACAACGTCACTTGCAAATATCCATTAGGGAAAGGAAAATTCACTAATTTTTAATTTAAAACATTTAAAATTTTGGACATTTATTACATAAATGAATTTTATTTATTATATACTGTAAAAATATTCGGGATAAGTTTAAAGTTCATCATAAATGCTAATGAATCTGAAATTAAAAGTCAATATTGCTTTCAGAAGATTTCGTATTATTCTTGTTTAGTTTTTGCTCAAAGACAATGCTGGCACGAGCACTTGTGTTTAGATTGTTCATTAACAAGTTTTTAAAAATGCATTATAAGCTTGTTTATTTTACTTGCAATTGGGTATAATATAAAAAAAACACAACTACTTCCACTTAGTAGGAATAACATTTACCATGACGCAATGCTAAATTTTATGCCACTATCCACATAAATGCTACTATCCACATAAATCAATTATTAATCAAAAATCGAATATCAATTACTTTTCTTTATAATGCAATAAAATCTGGCGAGCAGCTANATAAAGTGAAAGAATTGAAATCTTTGTGAAAGAATCTTTGTGTAAAAATATAGAGTGTGTAACTTAAGAAAATAGATACTTGAAAGGTTTGACTTACTCGAAATAGAATGGAAAGGACAATTGCTAACGCAAAGAAAAGCCATGTTTCAACAACCAATCAGGATCGAGATACCTACTACGTCACTTGCAAATATCCCATTAGGGAAAGGAAAATTCATTAATTTTTAATTTAAAACATTTAAAATTTTGGACATTTATTACATAAATGAATTTTATTTATTATACACTGTAAAAATATTCGGGATAAGTTTAAAGTTCATCATAAATGCTAATGAATCTGAAATTAAAAGTCAATATTGCTTTCAGAAGATTTCGTATTATTCTTGTTTAGTTTTTACTCAAAGACAATGATGGCACTAGCACTTGTGTTTAGATTGTTCATTAACAAGTTTTTAAAAATGCATTATAATCTTGTTTATTTTACTTGCAATTCAGAATAACTGTGTACCAAAAAATAATTAGTACGATTTTCTCTGGCTTTTTTTTAATCCTAAACAAACACGTACTCAAAACTTTCTCCTATCTAATTTTCTCCTACGTATGCAACATTTTATCACTACATCGAAACCATAACTATTTAGTATTCATTTCATTGTACTTAGTAATTCCCCACTGATTTATCTCCTGACAAGGAATATAGTATTCGAACTAAAAGAAAAATCTTTATTAATTATTCATTACGTTGTAGTTTAAATTTCCTAACCAGCCTTTCGAAAATAATATAAGTGAACTTAAATCACGCAATAAAATATCACGCTAGTTTTCAGTTACTTTCTTAAAATAAAAAGTACTGAAATTGCTCATGGCTATGAATTTAAAACATTAAATTCCCTTATGCCTTGTTTTACAAAGTGATACAAAGTAAAGAATTAAAATACGCCTAAATTTAGTTACTAATCTATGTTTTGAGTTGATTTAAAAAATAAATAAATAAAACCTAATTTAGTAAATATTTGAGTCAATTTTAAATTTATTGCAAATTTGCGTAACTAGTTTCATACAGAGTCTCTCAAATTCAGCACTAAATTGCTTTTGTACTAAAGTTTTTAGATCTTTTATGACTTATACATCTGAAACTTGTGAACCCTTTCTATATGATTGAAAAGTCTCGGGATTTTTGTGAGATAGATGTTGTGATGCATACGTTTTTAGGTCCAACTGATAGGATCATGGAAAAGATGATCAAACTTAACTCCATAAGAATTACAGACAACCTTAGATAGTAGAATCCATCGAATTACATGGATTCAAATGTATGGCCATCTATCCAGCTTGCAAAAAGAAGAATGCAGAATGCCGTAAAAAAATCTCTTCTGTCAAAACCCATAGGAATTGATCTCGGGGCAAATCCTGAGAGGTGTTGATTGTGTTGAAAAAAAATCTTTTAATACAAAGATCTTATAAGTTTAGAAAGATCTTAGAAGTTTAAGAGAAGTTAAAGCGTTAAACTAGATTTAAAGTCTTAAATCATTAGTTGAAATATTTACTTATATTTGAATAAAAAGAACCTCTCAATAAACAATAAACAACTTTATTACTTAAACTTAAGTACTTTAACATAGATGTGCAGTAGAGGAAAAAATAAGTAAATAATTTGATTCGTTTTAAGGAAATATAATTTGAGTATCTCAAATAAAATTTTCTTTAAAATATTTGATATTGTTAAGTAAAGTTCGGCATGAAAATTTGCCTAATATTTTTCTTAAATCTATGCTAAAGTTTGTTGAAACAGAAGTGTGATTAGTCACAGAAAGAAAAAACTTTTATTTCCAAAAAAAATTTTTTTTCCATAATACTATCCATAATATCCACAGTACTATATAATTCATAATACTATATATATACGGATCTTATACACAGATTTAAACATAAAATTTGTCTTAGATAAAAGTTAAAACTGTGCAAATATTATCAATATTTTTCTTTTATTTAAGGATTAGGAATACTAATTACTAATTGTTTAATAAGTCATTAGTTTCACAGTAATATTAATTAAAGTTCCTAATTTTAATAAAGAGGAAAATCTCAATTGTATTTGCAATTCAATCAGCCTAATAAAAAGTGCGATAAATCTTCAAAAAGCTTAAATCTGAGTTTTTGGTAAATACATCTGATAATACAATAAAGTGTTAATGGAAATTATTATTCATACAAAAAGCGTTTCATAGAAACTTTTGATATGCATTTCTAAATTAAATTATTTTCATCAATTGCAAATCAGCTCTTATACAATAACTATGACTTAAAATCTATTGTGTTCAATAGTAATATTAACTAATTTTTGTAATTTCATTCATTGAATGAGTTTGATAGAAAATAGATATATTTTAGGATTTGACACAATGTGGAAGTTATAGTTACAATGTAAAGTTGGATGCTAATTATAGATATTAAATTCTTTTTTTCGCTTTTAGAGGACAGTTGACGTTTAGAATGCGAAAATTTCTTAAAAAATCCATTATTTGGTTTTTGAGATAATAAAAAATTCACTTTTCACTAAGGAATATGCAACCAGTCGTATTCAAATCAGAGTTTTCTTCATTGAGTTAAAAAAAACATTGAGTTTGCAAAGATCTATTCATGAATATGCAGTTTTCGTTGACAAAGTTGTTTTTTCTCGTTATGGAATTTTTCAATGTTCTCACAAATTTAGAAAGTTCCTTGCCTATCTGTTTTTGTTTTATTGTTATGAGAATTTTTTATGTGCCTCTTTTAATTTTAAATACATTTGATTAACTCAATATCATAATTTAATTTTTTAATAATTTATAACTAAATTGTGCTTTTTAAAAAAAAATATGTGAAAAAATAAAAATTTTACTCCTAGGTTTTTCGCCATAGCATTTTAAATTAATTTTATTACCTATAAGCCACGTATTTAAGACAAAATTGAATTTAAAAAATTGATATTCGATAGCAAGGAACCTTTTAGTTATCAACAATTAAAAACCATAATTTCAGCTATAACTTTGAAACTGAACATTATTTCTCTAAAACTTTGAACACACAGACATCTATTAATGTTAGCAATATTCTGCTAAAATCTGGAAAGGATGGGATGAAAATTGCACTTTTTGTTTTGAACGTCCTTCATCCCATGTTATTTTTGTTACTAATGTCACTTGGGAATACCATCAAGCCTGTTACGAGAATCCAAGCGATATTAAGACGAACTGGAACATTTTTACAGAAGTACAGATATTGCATTATTATTATTTTTATGTCATGAATAACTTTCTGGTGGTTTAATTCGAGTATTTTAACGTTTTTCTTATTTATTTATTTTTAAAAAGAATTTGCCATTCTTTCAAAAAATGGTAATTAAAAATCTGGTGCGTAATAAAAAATAAACATCCCGATCTACTTTATCAGATCACGTACTAACATTCAATCTTAATGGTTTTAGGGACTAATCTTAAAGACGTTAATTAATTACAGTAGACGATATTTTAACTTACAAAATTAGACACTACAAATACTTTTTTTAGTATAGATTGAGATTCTCGATCCTGATTGAGATTCTTGATCCTGATAGCCGAATTCAGAAAATATGGCCCAAATAGTTTAGATGGAAGAGCAGGTGAAAGTTCGGACCTCTTTATGTCAGTTTAATTTTCGGCGTATTTCGCTTATCTCGAGAACTTTTGACCGAATTAACTTAGTAAGCATATACAACTTAGTAAGCATTATTCTGAAACAACAATCATGACAAACTATATTTTAGTTTTGTAGATGAAGCACCCGTGGATGAGACAGAAATACTTAGAAATCTGGGTTATCAGTGACAAGAGCATCGACCGAACCTGATATAATCTGAAGTAAGGATCATCAGGTAAATAATTGTTTAAAAAATAATAATAATGCTTTGTTAAATGATCTATGCCCAAGCAATCATAACTGAGATTCTTATTGTTGTAAAATTATGATGCTAATAATTCTTTTTAACGTGTTCCAATTAAAAGTTCTCGAAAACTCGTTTTAATCGTCTGTATTGCTTTTTTTTTTATCTTTAAATATGGTGTAGAAACGTTAAAATCACTTTTAGGTATTAGAACTATAAATAAAACTTCACAAATTTGACTTCATTTAAAGTATAGTTTCGTAAAGGTGTTTAAAAGTAAATAATATTAAATTATTTTCATTTTTTAGTCAGTTTAATTTTAAAAAAAAACTATCAAGATATCATAATTTCCAGATAAATCAAATTTGGAACTAAAAAATGTCCTAATTTTCTTTCACTTGAGGCGGTATTAATGTTTATTATGCTAAATGCTCTTTAGTTCAAATGTAATTCCTGAAAATTCTTTTAGGACTAAAAAAACTTGTCTGATTTTTTCATTGGACAATTGAAATTTTTTTTAACGCAAAAAGGCGTGGCTACAAAGTATTAACAGTATTATGAAATTCGTTTTTCTGATGTTTGTTTATGAGTTTTCACTTAAACTTTAAGTCTTGATGTCATGTTAAGTTTTTCGGATACGTTTAAGCTCGAAAATAATTTATAATATTTTAGTTCTATTAAATTTTTTTTAAATTCTTACGAGAACAGCATTAAACACCAAGCAATCAACAACAGACCCCCTTGCCCTCTAGAAATAATTAAAGTAAGTGATTTTAATTGATATGATAGATTTGTGTAGTTGAAATTAAAAATATCTACTAAAATCTTAAAACTTAAATTTGTTGTTATGCTGTACTTGTGGAGAACTACATTTCTGAACAAGATTAAATGTTAACCATATGCTCCTGTCAGCTTAGGATATTCTTCTCAGTTTATATCTGTAAATATTGAACTACTACCAAACCACATGAAAATAAATTATTTACCTGTGAAAGAAAAATTAAAAAAATAATAATTTGGTTTAAGCCATTGTAAACAATGGTTTGCGACGACAGTTTAGTTTTTATGTTTATCAAAGATCCAAATAACCTGATAGCATGAAAATCTTTAAATGCAATAGGCTATGATGACTTGGACACCTATTACAAATTGACTATATCCATTATACTTGCACTAGGATACGCTCAGGTAGCGTGGTCAGGCAAACTCATGGTAATTCGCCTCTCGTATTCCTCTTGCTTCCCTCTCGCTCCCTCAGTGTCAGATCCGCCTAAAGGATAGTTGGAAGAACCTTGCTGAGGATGAGATCGGATGGCATAAGATTAATAGTGACCGACCTACCCCCAGAAGAGTTTTGGGATAAGGGTAATACATAAGCTAGCTGGGACATCATTGGCTTGCAACAGACGGTACTGCCTTGAAAAATAATGTTTAAGCAACATGTTTAGGCAACAATTAGTCTAAGCAAATTAATGCAAGTTTAATAAGTAAATTTTAACAATTATTATTTATTTACTTTTCGACTTATATTACACTTCAAATTATGTTTTGCAATTCGTAAAAAAGTAAAACCTTTTGTATAATAGAAAAAAGTGAACATTTCTTAAAAAATGTATCGAATACTACTATTATCAAACACACTACTTTATTCCTTCTTCCTAAAATACAAAGACATCTTAAAATTTTTCTTGTACCAAATATGAGTCTCAAAATAAAAGTAAAGATTAAATACAACTAATGACTAACATCAACTATTATCGTCGTACTTTTTGAAATTATTCATGTACATGAGATATAACATTATAAGGGAAAGAAAGCAGTAAAAAAATAGTTCAAATACGTATAAAAGTGTATTAATTCCCTTAATTAAGATATACGTGCAGGAAATTACTTTTAAATCTTTGTTAGTGTCTTTAACTTGTTTTATCTGTTAAATTTATCATAAATATAACCATTTTATTGACAAAATTTAAAAAAAATTCTGATGGTACTTATTAAAAGAGACGTTTTGAAAAATTTCAATTAATATTTTCGGTTTTAAAAACGTCAAGTTAAATGATTAATACTATTATTAGTTAATCATTTTTGTTAATGTCTATGGTCTTAGTTTGATAGAAGAATAAAAATGTTAACTATCTTATCATTTCGAGAAGACCATATCTTCTTGAATTTAATGGACTTTATTTTTTGATGAAATAAATTGACAAGCAATACTAATTAACTAGCATTTAATGTAAATAACTTCTAAGTGTGAAAGCATATATGCATAAATGCTTACATATTGTAATCAAATTTTATTGTCAATAAATCAAATTTCTATTTTTTTCTCCATTTTCAATATACATTTCTTTATTTATTTGTATGGCAAATTTATATTTTCGTATTCTGTTAAAAATAAATGGTTGACTAGTAATAATGATTGAACTGTGGATTACACATGATGAATAGATAATTATTCTTTAATAGTTATTAAAAAAGGGCTTAGCAAGAATAAGTTATGATTTAAGCATGATAACGTGTTATTTATTCCTTTATTACTGATAAATTGATGATGAATAATTAATTTTTCACTTGTCTCTCCAAACGTGCATCAGAGGGACAAAATGCATACAGGTCGAAGATTTAAATGTGAACTTTAAAAAAAAATCCGTTCAAAATTCATAGAAAAATTATAGTCCAATACATACTATTAACATAGGTCGATATTTTTAAGAGTAAACACGCTCAAGCATAAAATAATAAAGTGGGTTATGGAAGGATTATAAATCATTATTCTCTATGTTACTTAATTGTTTTCAAAACCTTTAGCCTTCGAAAATATAAATAACTAAATAACAAATTTTAAAATAAATATTAAATTGTAATCCGTTAAAAATTCATAGAAAAATTATAAGCTAATATGTATTTTTAGCAAAGGTGGATATTTTAAACAGTGAACATGTTCTTGCATAAAATCATTAAAGTGAAAATTATATGGAAGAATTATAAATTATCACTCTCTACGTTACTGAACAGTTTTAAAAAATCTTTAAACATCGAAAATAAAAATAACGAAATAAAAAAATTTTTAAAATTATAATTTTATTTCATAAGAAAGATGAAAATGTATTTATTATCTTTCTAAATTATTAGTAATAACCTAATTATTGATTTATTTTAATATTTATTTTCAGATGTAATTTTTCCTCACTGACTGGTTGACATAATGGATTGATTCAGCAGAAAACGCTTCAAAAATTGGTCATTTATGTTTTAATCTCATTACCTTTTGTTACAAACTTATTTTTGCATGACTTATTTAAACAATATATCGTACAAATCTGTCAGTTTCCATTACAGTAAACTACTCTTTTAAAAATATTTTTGCATGAACAAAAAGGAAATTAGATTTAGAATATTTATATTCGTTTTTGAACTCGTAAAACTCTATGGTAACAGCTTAAATCTTCTTACATTCATTTAATATTTCTGTATAACTAGCAGTAGATTTAGACCATTAAAATAGTAGTATACAACACTTACATACTTATTGTAAGAATGTAGAAGTTATGTGCTTAAACTTTTGATGTATTTTCGAATTTATGTATAAGCTGCTTAACGTGCAAATAAACTAGAGTAACATCAAACCTTTGTTTTGTTCATTTAATCAGCCATTGTTAATGAAATAAAACTGTGGCTAATGGTACCAACACTAACACAAACCTACACTATATACTAATATTTTTGAGTTATTGCAAGTCATACTTACAGTGCTCAAAGAAAAAACGACCCGCACTGAATAATTTTGATAGAAAAAAGTCGTACCCTTAAAATTCGGTTTCTCAACTGATTGCACTCAAATTTTATATTCTACTATGTAAAATGACATTCTTTAAACTGATTAAAAAGAATTTATAACTTACAACTCAAAATGTTTTCGACTATTAATAAATAAAATAATAAAACTCTATTAAAAGTTTTTTTTCCATAGAATTAACTTTTACAAAAACTTTCATTATCTGTACTATCTATCCTTATTGTGGAAGCAGCGTTGATCCACCTAATAGGGTGCCCCTGAAAGAGGAGCCAATAAAATCTGCCCTCCGGACACCTGAATGACGAGTGTCAATCGAGTGGACAATGAAATAAAAGAAAGAAGAAAAGAAAAAAACCTTTGAATAAACAAATTTCATAATTGTGTGCAACATTTTTTCAATTCGTTAAAAAAGTTCCCTACATAGATATGACGAAATATGCAAAATGTAAAATAAACGTTAAAAGATCCTAACTTGAGACCGCTATCTTGACCAAACTTCCCAGTTTGCGGCTACCCCCTTATAGTTTTTTTTCGGGGGGGGGGGGGGAAAAANTCGTCAAAAAAAAAATATTTATATTCAGAATAAGTACATTTTTGTCTCTGATTTCGCAACTTAAAATATAGTCTGATCTTATTAATTAGCATATTTCAGGTCACCCCCTTAATCCTTTGAGATAGAGTTCTCGAATATTATGATCCGATCATTATATTAAAAGTTATTCATAAGGGTTCACTTTTTTGGCATTACATCATATATATTATTTAGAATTGTTATACGCACACTTGGCCAAGAATTTGACATCTTAAATTAATAATTTATTGAACCTCCTTCAGCACGGATTACAGCTCATATTAGCGAGAACAATGATTTTACGAGCATTTATGTCCAGAGAATACCATCTATTGGCTACGCAGACTTTAAAATCCTGTAAATTAGATGGAAAAGGAGGTTGCTGGCATCCTAGCAACACGTCCCAAACATTTTCTATGGGGTTGAGATCCAGGCTTTTCATCGGTCAGGGAAGTTGTTGAAAGCCAGATTGGTGTTCACTGAACCAATTTCGAATGTTTCAGGCAGAAGTATAGTGTATATAGATGCTTTATCGTCCAGAAAGGCTCCACCCTCTTCGGAACAAAGATGTAACATTGCAAGATGCACTTAATCTAAACTATATTACTAGGTATTGTAGGACTATTTGTTTACCTTCGAGAAATATCAAGTTCTATATACTAGCAGAACATGGTACACTCTTACTACACCATCGCATAGTGCAAACAAGGCAAAGTGAGCTCCGGGATTAGTGGGGATCTCATTAAATTCGATGTTTTTCAATAATGCAAAACAAAATGCAGGGTGTTTCATTCGCTCACATAACCCTGAGTACTGGGAAGTCCTCAGATGCTCAGTAAAATGAAAGCTTCCATATCTCAACACTGATGATAGTATTTGACTACAGTACAACAACTGTCTGCCGATTGTTCGAACTTGTATATTTTTCCGCTCTTTATATTAAAGAGATTATGCACTCTCATATACAGCGACGTGCAAAAACCTCTGTTAATTTTATTCCTCATAACATTTTTCAGTTTTCGTCTGTTTAAATGAGTGGGAAATAAATCATTTTTATTATATTTTTGACAAGCTGTATACTCATTGCTCATACTGGTTGGAAAAAAGTAAATAACCAATAAATTGGTATTACTTAACACCAACGAAATCAATCACAGTACCGAAACAACTAATTAAGCTAAAACATGTTTAATTATTATTATTTATTGGCCTTCCCGGTGTCTTTACGTTACTAGATTAAGCATAATATGTTCTTAGTAGTTTATTCCATCAAAATAAAGATTAACTATGTACATGATTTGACCTATTCGGCGTATTGCTATTCGAGGTCAGCTATAATCGATTGTTACAAAAAGTTACTAAAATCAATGCTTTCGTCTGGAACCTATCCCGTTCGTAAGGTCATAAGAGACCTATTTCCACAATATCTACAGTAGGTATCTTGGTAACAATATTAGCATATTTAGTAAATATTAAAAAAAAAACACCACTGACACGATAAAAGTAGTATCTATTTTCATTATTAAGCATCATTAGTGTTAATATCAGTATAGCAATATTTTACGGTTCTAATATACGAACAAATACCACTTTTACATAAATTTAGCTTAAAACAATTTTTTAAAATTTCAATTTGTAAATATTACCAAAATTAATTCATTGCAATTCTATAAAATAGTTAGTAACGACTCTAATATTTTTAAAAGCATTTTTGGCGAACTGATATCGGTACTTATTTCGAAACCTGTAAAGAATCGCCAAATTATTATTCCCGCCGGTGATGGTTAGCTAAATGTGGTAAAAAAATACTATTGATATTTGCGTTATTGGTGCTGTGGTGATGAGAGCATATTATACCAATATATGTGCCTACAGTGCTGGAAAAAAGTATGAAGTCGAGCAAAAAGTCACCATATAAAAGAAACACCACTGTTATGGCTAAATATGCAAATTTATTTTCTACTTGCAAATGTAAAGCTTCATTGCGTTGGATAACAATTTTATTTTTCTTCTGCAAAAAAATGCTATTAAGTTTTAATTATTTGTAAAAAATGCTATAAGTTATTTGCTATTTAAATCATGGCAAAATTAATATAATCATTGAAAAACAATTTGTAAAAAGTATAAAATCGATACTAATTACGTATTTGTGAGGCACAAAACATGAGAAGAAGCGGTACAAGAAGCAAATCCGAGTTAAAAGCAGATTTCGGTTGTTTGCACGTGCAATACAATGCAAAGGGGTACGAATTTAACGGAAGGCAAACGAGGTAGAATTTTAGCTTTTAAAAAAATAGGATGGAAAGGGTCTCAAATTTCAAGAAAAATAGTGAAATTGTTACCTAATAATAGTTATCTCATTAATAGTTAATCTAACTGAATATTTACCTCAGGAATCCCGAAATTTATGGAAGTAAACATCTTATTGGAAGTCAAAAAAAATTTCTTCAAGGCACGAGTCTGCAAGCTTGCTAGTCGCGGTAAGAGTGTCATCTTCTCAAATTAAAGATGAACAATACAGTACCCCAATTAATGCAGATGAACAATGCAGTGCAGAACAAATTAATACCCCAAGGAACCATTATTTAAGTAATAATTCGAACATTCAATTTAAATATTTTAACGGAAAACCTCCGCTCACTAAATACCACAAAAATGCTAGTTAAACATTTGCAAAGAAATATCTTATGAAAAGTACGAATTGGAATGATGCGGTCTTTTCTGACGAAAAGGCTGGACCAGATGGCTGTCGGTATATTTGGTACGACTTACTGACTGAACCACAGTTATTTTCCAAACGTCAATTCGGTGGTGAGTCTGTAATAAATTGGGCCGTTTTTGCAGCAGGCAATACAAGTCCAATTATATTTATGCAAACTAAAATGAATTCAATTATGTATCAGGACACATTGGGAGATAATTTATTGCCTGTTTCTCCTCTTATAACATCTGGAGACCGAGTCATTCAACAGAACAATGCGGCAATCCACATTTTACATTCAACTAAATCCTGGATGAAAGCAATTGATGTTAAATCCTTTGAGTGGCCTTCTCGTAGCTCAGATCTGAATATGATAGAAAATCTTTGGGGCATATATTAGTGAGTAATGTTTACGGACCTGGCAGACAAATCAATAGCAAGTCGCATTTGATTGATGCAATCAAGATGTCGTGGAACAATATTGATACCAGAATTTTACGAACTCTATCTCAGTCCATGAAGGCGAAATTGATAAATGTAATCGAAAACAAAGGATCTCACATTGATTATTAGAGTAATAATTGAAACCGGCTTTACTTTCTTTGTGTTGAAATCTTATTACAACAACAGATAAAGTAATTTTGTGGAGTATATTTTATTAATTTATTTTGCTTTTGATTTTATTACGTCATAATCTATGGCTATATTATAAAAAAAAACATATAAGTCCCTTCTTTTTACCTTTTATCACTTTCAGTAGCTTTATACTTCCTTCATTATTTTTCCAGCACTATAATATAGAGACTGCTGTTATAGGTTTCTTACCACCCTCCTAAATGAATAAGTACCCTATTACCACCATATTGCACCGACTCACCAAAGGAAAGATTAACTTAAGACATAGTATTATTTAACCTATTATAATCCAAATTTACCATTATTCTCCTATGACTTTTCAGATAACTTCAATTTTATTATATTAGTGCTTGTTGAGTTTCCATTATTTAAAGTTTGCAGCGACACGCTTTAAAAGCGTCAATATCGAAATAAGAGCCGTAGTGGCTCAGGGGACAGAGCGTTCATCTTCCAATCCCAGCGATAGCTGATCAATACAAATTCCGCAACCAGCTCGCACCGATCACAGCGCGCATAAAATATCCTCAGTGGTAGACGGATCATGGGTTAGAATCCCCTTGCTGTCAGGCTAACCGTGAGAGGTTTTCGGGATTTTCTCCCCATGTAATGCAAATACGGGTTAGTTTCCTTAAAAAGTTCTCCATAAAATCAAATTTCTCTCAATAATTGGTTCAGGAGTTTCCTCGTCAGCTGGACTGGGTTAAAATTACGAAGATACGGAGTTGAACGTTAGAAGTCGTAAATCGATCGTTAGGTTATATTAACTTCTAGTATAAATATCAGTTAAATAATTTTAGCTAATTATTTTTAGTATTTTAATAATTTGAATTGCTGTTCTTGCTTAAAATTGATAAGATATTTCTTAAGTACAAAGTATAATTGCGGCCTTCTCACAAGTAAACTTATAAAATTTTTTCCCTTATCAGCCTGTTTAATATAAATTAAACATTTTATGTTAACTAAATTTCAGAACTTGAAATAACGAATTCGAACTTTGAAATTTAGTTAACATAAATTACGTCTTTAAAATTCATTAAGCAAAATTTATTTAATTTTATTAAAGAGCTTTTTTTAAAAAATACATTAATTTCTTGTATGATCTTTTCCCTATTTATCGATTAATCAAATTTTATTTAATGATTTAGGCTGCTTTCAGATTCTGATGCATAATACCGGATTATACTGTTTGATCAAGATTTGAATATTTGTCTTTAAATATTGATAAGAGACCCAAGCATTAGTTGGGAATTACACTAAATCCTCAAATGCAGTTTTATAAATGTATTTATTCAACCTCTAAGCAAATAGAAATTAACTTTAGGAAAATATGGATAATAGTTCGAATTTAATTTGAATACTATAGTATAAATTATTTCGAATAGCGTTAGATAGAGAATTATTCTTTACAAATCATTAGGTTTTCTCATGTTTTATAATTTTTGCATAATCTTTCCATAAACGTTAAAATTAATTTTAATACTCAAATTTATTGGCAATAAGTAAATAAGTTGCCAAATAAAAATGTCATAAATCTAAACTTACATGTGAGCAAACCATATTTTTGTAAATGGGGAAATATGCGGTCATAATTTTACTACTTACATATTCGTAAATTATATTAGTCATCAAATATATAAGTCTTACTGTATGGCGGGAATACCGTATATTCCGTAATAACATCCTTTAACTTTTATTTTAGAATGCTTGTCCAAAAACCGACGCAAATTGTGTTAAACTACAGAAAAAAAACTCATTTAAACATGACAAGTTAGGAAATAAAACATCAAAAACCTAGCAACAATTTTACCTAGGCCCCAGTTGGGTTCAAAATTGGCTCGATATGGGTCTTATAAGAACATGCACCGAGAGACCAATATCGGGATGCCTAGATTTTTTTAATATTGGTCCTAGAATGGCCTATACAGGGCCTACATTCACCAATATAGAACCTACATTGGTCAATATAGAACATACATTGCCCAATATAGAACCTACATTGGCCGATATAGAACCTACATTGGCTAAATAATGGATATAAAATCTCGGGTGAATGTAACAATTCTATATAGGACCGATATTGGTTGTAAAGTGGCTGTAAAATATCTGGTGAATAGGAAAATTCTATATAAGGCCAATATCGGAAAGCTCTTTGAGCCAGCACTGAGTCAAGATTCATGAATATTGGCCCAATGAGGGTTCAAGTTATTTTGTTGCTAGGGAACCTGTTTGATTGACAGTGGAACAGAGGTTGAAATATGATTATTGGAATATGGAGAGCTCCACCTGCTGCTCGTTTCCACAATTCCTAATTTTTTGACGGTAAACAGATTGGTACATCAAAATTGAAAATTATTCATTTAAAAAGTCTCAAATTTTTTTAGTTTATTAACACAGATTTGGTCTCATACATTTAATTTCCGTTTCTATTAGGAGAAAATTTAAACCTTATTATTNCCTACATTGGCCAATATAGAACCTACATTGGCCTATATAGAGCCTACATTGGCTAAATAATGAATATAAAATATCGGGTGAATGTAACAATTCTATATAGCAACGATATTGGTTGTAAAGGGACTGTAAAATATCTGGTGAATCGGAAATTTCTATATAGGACCAATATCGGGAAGCCCTTTGAACCCTCACTGAGTCAAGATTCATGAATATTGGCCCAATGAGGGCCCAAGTTATTTTGCTGCTAGGGAACCTGTTTGATTGACAGTGGAACAGAGGTTGAAATATGATTATTGGAATATGGAGAGCTCCACCTGCTGCTCGTTTCCACAATTCCTAATTTTTTGACGGTAAACAGATTGGTACATCAAAATTGAAAATTATTCATTTAAAAAGTCTCAAATTTTTTTAGTTTATTAACACAGATTTGGTCTCATACATTTAATTTCCGTTTCTATTAGGAGAAAATTTAAACCTTATTATTTTGATCAGTCACTTTTGCATCTTTATTCACCAAAACTTGTTTTTGAAACTTTTATTTAATTTTTGGCTACTATAAAAACTCGTTTAATGTTTTTCGCGAAACAGATTATTTCCCTATAGTGCGAAAACCACTTGCATAGTTCATCATTTTTTTTAAATATTAATTATCATTATTTTTACCCAATTCTTTTTTTGTTAACTTAACATAGCTAGCGAGTAGAATTTTGTTTCAGAAATTTAGCAGTAATCATTAAACAGAAAGCGTACTAAAAAAAGGGAATAATTATTGTATTGATGCAATAATCACACTAGTGAATCTCATCTCGTTCCAAAAATTTTATAGCAGTGATCATCAAACAGAAAAGTTTAAAAAAAAAGAAAAAATCATGATTATATTAGTGCAATAATCGCACTATTAAGTCCTATCTCCTGACAGAAATGTTATAGTAGTGATCAGCAAATGGAATGTTGCAAACCAAAGAGCAATATTAAATATATTAATTCAGTAATCACACTAGTGAGTCCCATCTCGCTCCAGAAATGTTATAGTAGTAATCATCAGAAAAGTGTAATCAAAATACAATCCTTAGTTATATCAGAACAATTATCTCACTAGTAAATGCTGTCTTGTGCCAGAAATGGAGGTAGCAGTGATCATCAAATGGAAAAGTGTGAACCAAAAAGCAGTCCTTATATTAGGGCAATAATCTCATAATTAAGTCCAATCAGGTTTCAGATGTTATAGTAGTGATCCCCAAACACAAAAATGTAAATCATAATTACATTAGTAAAATAAATCACCCTCTTAAATCCTATCTCGTAACAGAAATGTTGTGGTAGTATTCATGAAACAGAAGGCTATAAACAAGAAAGGAAAATTACATACTTGTGCATTAATTACACTAGCCACAATCGTACACATTAATCACATTCCTATCTCGTTTCAGAAATGTACACTGTAAGACATTCTGGATCAAATTACGGTAAAAATTACTAGCTCTTAGGGTGCTGGTACATTTTATCGTAAAATCCATTTTTCCATATTTTCACAATCCAGAATTTTACTGAACAAAAGAATTTGATATAACATAACTTTCATATATACAGTAATATTTACTGTAAAATCACTGAATCGGTGTAACTAAATAAGTAATACGGTAAAGATAATATAAATTTCACGGAAAAAATAGATTTGATGAATCCAGCAATGCCGATGAATCAGGATGCCATTGCTTTTTATTTTAATTTTAGCCAAAAGTCCTTACTGTATAGCATACTATAAAGCAATCATAGTTACATTAGTGCAATACAATAATCACACTATTAAGCTCATTCCCGTTCCCGAATAGTTATAGTAGCAAACATCAAAAAGAAAAGTGTAAAGTGTAAATAATCATAATTACATTAGCGCAATAATCAGCTAGTAAATGCAATCTCGTTATGGTGATCATCAAACAGAAAAATGAAAGCCTAAAAGCAATCATAATTGAATTAGTGCAATGATCAGCTAATCAAAATTAGTTGTTCATTACTGAAATGGGAAATTTAAAAAAAAAACTCAACCTAAAGAACATTTTATCCATTTATTTTCAAACTAATAATGACTCAATTCCTGATTACAATAATTTCAAACGGTTGAATCTTTCTTAGCTACATAGCAGTATTCCAAACACTTCTCGAGATTCGAAACTGTCGAAAGTCTTACATACTTTGTTCACCCACTGCAAATCCTATTCTCCCAAGACTACACAAAATACCATTATCTTAATCCACGTACTTTTTCATCGGATCAGTGCATGTCATGTTTGTTTATTTGTCAATACGTCCCGGTAGATATTTTCATCTAAAAGCTCAAGGAAAATGACAGTAATAACACTGAAGTATCGATATTTAAAAGCTTCTATTTATTAACAGTTTGTATATACTTTAAATGCATATTAAATACTCTATTATAAACATGATGATAATGCTTATATAGATTTTTGTTTAATTTCAATAAATTTTTCATTACTGAAAAAAAATAGCGATCAAATTTAAAAATAATGTTTTTTTTGTCATTGGTGTTAAACTACCGACCCAATGCACAGTTTACAGCTATTAATGTTCAACGCCGTAGTCTCATAATTTTGAACCCCACCCAGAAGACACAAGAACTCCTGAATCTAGCATTGAGAGAAACTAGCCTTCGTGAGGATTTTTCATTTGAACTAACCCACGTTTGTGTTACATTGTGAGGAAAACCTCGCATGGTTAGACCGACCAAGGGAGCTCTAACCGATGATCCGTTTACCACTGGGGATATTCTACGTCAGCACTGTGGTTCGAGTTGGGTGCAGAATTCCTGACATAGCTGGGAATCGAACCTTTTCACCCCATTGAGAGGCAAGCTCTCTATCTCCTGCGCCACTACGACTCAAATTTGAAGATAAACTTTACTATGTGCGGTGCTCCGTATTCACCACCTTTAATATATATATTTAAAATTAAAAAAGTATATGCATTGAGGGCCTCCAAATAATATTTTAAAGTGAAAAGAATATAAATGTTATGGAAATCTGGCAAATCACTAGTGATGAAGGCAGAATGAAAAAGTAAGCCAATTTGATTGCCTCACGAAACTTTAAATTAAGTAAAATCAGCATTAAGGGGATCACACATGACTTCCCTTCTGACCAAAATATTGGGACCATATTTCTAAGATTGCGGCTACCCCCTCAGAATTCCGAATCCGTTTAAAAAAGAGGTATGTTTATTCAGAGATAAAGTGTTTTTGTGTCTGATTTCGTAACTTAAAATATCTCAGGTAAGTTTATTTATATTTATTATATTTTTATTTTTAGTTAAGAATTATTTTGGAAGTTAGGAGAAAAGTTAGGAGATTTTCAAATACATCACTGCGTTCTTCTTACGTAAGGGAAAGAAATTTATGTTTGGAGGGTGGGGGGACAGAACGAAATCTTTGATCTAATTCTTAGAAAATTGTCCAATCTGGAGGAAAAATAATCAACAAGGCAAATTTTACGACAAATATTTCAGAAACTAAAAGTATTTTTTTTTTCGTAGCAAAGCATTTAACATAACTAAATAACATTTGGCTTTTTTTTTACTTAAAATAACTCAAAACTATTAATCTATATTTTAAATGAATCTTTTATTTCAATATACGCATAAAAATTTAAGTTGACATAGTGAAGTCTGAATTTTTAGAATAGATAAGTTAAACTTACTTTTAGATACAAAATACAGACATGTTTGATATTTTTAAATAACAAAAATGTAGCTCAGTTTTTTTCGTGTGCAAAAATTATAAAATATAACATTTCTTACAAAAAATAACATATTGAAAGCAAATATATGCATACATACCATAGAATCTACATCTGTATCTATTTCAGAAGGTTATAACTTTATCGAAATTTTTTTTATTAAAAATTACCTATAATTTGAAGATTGATATAAATTAAATTTAAGCTATTTTTTTCAGCAGCATCAGATTATACACTATGCAAATATTTAGACGCTTGAAGTATTAGGACCTCTTTTAGAAGATATTTCTACTACTAGCTCTAAAAGCCAACTCAATGTCAGCTCCTTTACAGAAAATGACTCGAGTCTTTCTAAAAAGCCCAGAATTCAGATAGATATTAACAACAAAAAAATGCTAATGATTTAGAAGGCAATTCCAGAAAATTTATTAAAGTTAATAGCTCATATGGGAAGTTCATCCACAATCTTAGTACCTTTATGTAGAAAAACAAGCAGATGAATCGAATAAATGTTTTGTTTTAAGCATCAGAAGCAGGAAATAACAATAGATTACACTTTCTTGGTGATTTCGCTGAAGACATGAACTTTCCGAAAAAGGCTAAAAAAAGGTAAAAAAAAATATTTAAAATTGCTACGACAAAGCAACGAGAATTGAATACAAAAAGGAAATCTCTTTGAAAGAAAAAACAGAAAATTGGAAAAACATGTAGCTTCTCTGAAAGAAACGCCTTGTTAGTGAAGCAGCTAGGGACGAATTAGAGGTAAGACAATATAGTAATTTTAAACTAGCCGAAGCAATTTTCTGTGTCATTCCATATATTCTTAGTTATTTGTTCCTGAAATCATAAATTTTCAGTGCTTTTAACTGTTTCTATTCCCTGAGTATGGTTTTATTCTTTTAAGATAAGATTTTTTAAAAATTTTTTTTTTACATATTTGTACTGAACTTTTTTGAAAACGATTTAAAGGCTTTTTTGTTTTCATAAAAATTAATGTTGATGTCCTTTTCGAATTAATCTTTTGGAAGAAAAAAAGTGCTAGTATTATCTTTTACCAAAATTTGCACCAAAAAATAAGTTTGGTATGTAGTGAAATATTAAATTGATTAATCAGTGCTGGATTACCCATTAGACCAGACTAGGCCATGGCCTAGGGCCCCCCTAAAAATGAATTTTTATTCTGAACTGAAACAGTTTCAGAGTTACATGAAATCAAAATTCCCATCAAAAACTCAGTTCACTCATACTGAACTTCACGAAACCTTATTTCAAGAAAAACTTGGATCTGTTTTTCCAAATGTTGAAACTGAGCTTCGCATTTTCCTAACTCTTATGAAAACTCAGTGGGCTGTCGCGCCCCTGAGTTTCAGAGTTATGATAACAAATTTGTTCTACGGAGCGCTCGTTTTCAAAAATGAAGCGAATCAAGAGTGAAAAAAGAAGCGTCATGTTTCAAAAACGATTAGGCATGCTAAGTTTGATGTCTATCGAATTTGAATCGTCATTTGAAGACCTGTTATTTCCAGACATAAGAATCGTCATTTGAAAAAAAGAAACGTTCGAAAACACTTCTAACCTTGTCAACAATATAGCAATTTCAAAATTTAAACCTAAATGATAACTTGTAAAATGAACTTATCTCGCTGTACGAACGAACAATAAGCTAACAATAACGAATGATGGTGCGCGGCATGCAACAAGAGAAAACAGTAATAAACAAGAAAAAAGAGGCTAAATCGGGACTGCCAAAAAAACGAGGTTTTCTAAATGTAGCAACCATGTCAACACTTCTAACCTTGTCAACAATATAGCAATTTCAAAATTTAAACCTAAATGATAACTTGTAAAATGAACTTATCTCGCTGTACGAACGAACAATAAGCTAACAATAACGAATGATGGTGCGCGGCATGCAACAAGAGAAAACAGTAATAAACAAGAAAAAAGAGGCTAAATCGGGACTGCCAAAAAAACGAGGTTTTCTAAATGTAGCAACCATGTCAACACTTCTAACCTTGTCAACAATATAGCAATTTCAAAATTTAAACCTAAATGATAACTTGTAAAATGAACTTATCTCGCTGTACGAACGAACAATAAGCTAACAATAACGAATGATGGTGCGCGGCATGCAACAAGAGAAAACAGTAATAAACAAGAAAAAAGAGGCTAAATCGGGACTGCCAAAAAAACGAGGTTTTCTAAATGTAGCAACCATGTCAACACTTCTAACCTTGTCAACAATATAGCAATTTCAAAATTTAAACCTAAANAGTGGTTATTATGTTTCTCAAAGTGCCTGGGGAAGGGTGTCCTAGCCTGCGATGCCAGAGTCCATTCGACTGGATCGTTGAAATGTACGCTGCAGGACAATCTTCTTCTATAATATATAGTCTTCCCTGTCTTCTAGCTCTCAAGACAATTTCACCAGTTTCTACCAGTATTTTTGCTTCACCATGGGCAAATTCAATCTTAAAGCCTTTTTCTTCAATCCTGCCAATCGACAGCAAATTTCCGCCCAAGTCTGGTACATACAATACATTTTCAAGGTTAATGTTGCTGTTGGTAGAATCTTCTTGAACTGAAATAGTGATGTTTCCTGTTCCGGTAACTTGAACTTTTTCAGAATTCGCCACTTCTACCACTGAGGTGTAATCAGTTAGCGATTCGAATTTCTTTCTATTTGACGTCATGTGCTCTGTAGCACCACTGTCTATAATCCAGATTGTTGAGTCTTCAGCTTTAAATTTATTTGTTAATAAGGCCCAGTTCGTTTTTAAATCTATAGCAGTCTTGGCACTGCTTTGATTTCTTTGTTGTGCTTCTTCACGATTTTTGGAGATGTGACCCCATTCTCCGCAGCTAAAACACCTGATAGTTTTCTTCGAATTTGCAGCTGTTTCGCTGTTTCTTTTTGTTGTCCATTTCTTCACAGTGTTTGTCTGCATTGGTCTTTTTTGATTATAGTTTCTTGTGTGAAGTGCCCGTTCTTCCTGCTCTTCAACATTTGGCACATTTCTATATATTCTTTTTTCTTCAACTAATAGTCTAGACTTCACAATGGTTGTTGTCAAGTTATCTTCGTCCTTTTCTAAGTTCAGGATTAAGCTTTCATATGATTTTGGCAGACCTATTAACATGACGAGGGCAACTTCTCTGTCGGTGAAAGCGTAACCACCACTCGACAATTTTCGGTGNCATCCACCTCAATGTCTCAGAAACTTTTTTAGCGAATCGAAAATTTTTTCACACAATTATAAAAAATATTTGGTAAAATATAATTTCATGCAAAAATATTTTTTATTATTTTAGTTGATAATTGACGAATAAGTTTGAATTGTATGATACCCAAATTTTTACATCACTTTAACTAAAGTAATTTTAAATGGAAAAATACAATAATGTGATTGAATAGTTCCTGAGTTATTCAATTTTCAAAAAAGTCGTAATTTTAAATTTTGATTTCTCAAGAACTATTCGACCAACTTCGTGCAAAATTTCTCATTTAAATTGATATAAAAATTTGTATACGATATAAATTTTTTGGAACTATTTTTAAATTAAATATCAAGAAATAATTGTTCAAAATTATTTTTGTTTGAAATTATTTTGCGATAAGCGAATATCGCAACCGTGTGCTAAAGCTTTCCGATTCGCTGAAAAAGTACGCAATATAAGGCGAAATATACAAAAAGTAAAAATAACTTTAAAGGGTCTAAACTTTTGAGCTCTCTTCTGTCAAAAATTGGGCCCATATTATAGATGGCGATAATCTTTCTTCACTCCATGACTTTCTAAATAAAATATCGTAAATAAAAATATCGTCTGCAATACTTAATTAGCATATTTTTAATGCTAAACCTTCGACCATATAGATTGATCCGAGTAAATGATAATGCCATCTTTAGATCAAAACTTGTTTAGAGTACGTAGGTATTTCGTACTTTCCTTACGTCTCACTAGAGCTGCGTTGTTAGCTAATGGCGACGGTCTACTAAACATCCCTATGAGGGTGATCCGAAGTCCTGCCATCACAATTTTGATTCTCTGCATGGGGTTGGCTCCTCCGCTTTGGAAGCCCGACTGCTGCGCGTGAAATTTAGCAATACGATTGAACAGTTTAACGATGACCGAAACTGCGCACTCTTTACCCCTACGCAGGCTGATTAAAGTAGTCACCCAGCCACTTAATGATCGCAGCTCGCAGCATGTTTGGCTTCAATGTTGTACTAGGAACCGTGCATTTACGATCAGTCCACTGCGGGACAGTTATTTAGAATGTTCACCCATTTTTTTTCTTACTTTCTGTGCGTCTAAAAAGAAGGAAGAGTAGCATTCAATCAGATATTAAGGATTGGTTAATTATCACGCTGAATCTATTTCGGATAAGAGTAAATTGGATGCCTGCAAGCGACGTCACAAGTGGATAGGTACTTGAAAGTTGTTGTTGTTAATTTACGTCACACTAGAGCTGCACAATGGGCTATTGGCGACGGTCTGGGAAACATCCCGGAGGATGATCCGAAGACATGCCATCACAATTTTGATCCTCTGCGGAGGAGATGGCACCCCCACGACCTGCGCGCGAAGTCGAGCACTTTACAGTAGCACAGCTTAACGAGGACCAAAACCGCACACCCTCGGTCCCGACGCAGACTGATCCAAGTGGTCACCCACCCGCACACTGGCTGTAGCTAGTGATGCATGACTTCGGTGATCTGCTGGGAACCGTGTCTTAACGATCAGTCCACTGCGGGACTTTGAAAGTTAAGAAAAAGCACTGTCATGCATGTGTGCCTAACCTTGGCTTCTAAATTGAGGAATTACCCACGGAGAAACGAAACGTTATACGGAAATTTTTATCTTTCTTTGATCTTCTTTTCAATCTTTTTTTGATTTTCTGTTGTAAAAAGACGATTAAAATTGCGAGTTTTAAAAATCCCTATTAACTACAATTTCGTATCATTTTTTCCCTTCTTTCATCTTCACATTTCCCTAAACATCGCGCAAGCGCATTGTTATATAACGTAAGCGCAGCGCTAAGTTTGTGTACTTTAAATTTAAGTTACTGTTATTTAACGAAATAAGGAAACAAAGGTTAGTTCAAAAATACATTTTGTGAATTTCAAACGGAAAACAATTTGGAGATTTTGGTATTTTAATGATTAATCTTTAACAAATATGAAATTAGATTAAATTAAAATGTATTTTAATTTTGAGTGTTGTATGGTTTGTTTTAACACAAATTTTGAAATTGAACTGTTTGTTCTATTTATTGATGTAAATTTTACTATTTTCAATGCATTTTTCTTTTTGCAATTCAATATTACATTTTAGAAATCCTTTAAGCATGTTTCTAAATTGTTTCCAACTATTTTAAATTACTTTCTTTAATAAATTTATCTGTCGAGATATCGATGTTATTATTTTCTGTCTTTCGAACCTTGGTCTGATTAAGATAAGCAAATAACATGGATTTATTTTTAAGATTAAAGTTCAAAAAATTGTCAATACCTACTAAAAAGTCGTGAAACAGATTTAAAGATATTAAATGACAAATGGAAATAATATTACTTAATATATATATTATATTTTAAGTTAATTCTGCAAATGCGTTTTAGGATTTAGATTAATATATTTTGAAGTTCTAGTTTTAATTTTTGCATTTGATACGAACCGTTTGACACTTTTCATCCTAGAAACTCAATGTTAATTAAACATCTGGTTTTATAGGATTTGAGCAAGTTTAAATATATTTATTTAGTTAAAATTTATAAACTTTTTATTGTAATTTATTTCTTTTTACATGCTTTTGTTTAACTTCTAAAGTAACAATGGATTATATTCAGTATAAATTTTCACTATACACACCATTTCAATGATCCCAACTCGCTTCATTTTGTTGACCAATGGTCAAATATTCTGATTTAAGAAGAAAATAAAATGTTTGCAAAATTTATTATATTAATTTGTTTAGTATGGTAAGATTTATTGTACTAAAATTAGTTATTATTTTAATTAATGTTACATTTTTATCTTACAAAAATATTCTTTAAAAAATATTATATTACAAAAATATTGCAAGATTTTTTATATTAGTTTAGTATGGCAATATTTTTTTAAACTTGTAGGGAATATAACTATAGATATTGTTTTCATGCAATCTAAAAATAGAGGATATTTCTGTATCCTGATTTGTTGCGTGGACTACAATCACCAAGGCACCAAATGGATTTTAAACTTCCAAATTTGTAAAGAAACCTATAGAGGTTTTCCCGGGGGTGGTTACATGTTGTATTCTTTGAGTTGGTGCTCTTCTGCAATGTTTTTGTTTCTCTTGGGCCATTGTGCGGAAATTATTTTATTATTATTTAGCATAAATCATGGTATGGGGTATTTCCATATTGTGATCTGTTTCGCCAACTGCGATCACCAATCAGGATTTGGGGTTATTATTCTCCTGCAAATCCCAATACGGAAATCTTTCTTGCTATACAAAAATATTCTCAAAAGCAGGGTTATATGATTTTTTTTTTTAAATAAAAAGCCCTGATTTAAAGAAACTTTTTTATTTACAAAAAATTATAGATTTAATTTTTTTTAAATCTGAATATTATATATTGATTGTCAACAATATGCAATGTTGAATGTATAACAATTGTTGTATGTAATAAGTTTAATTTAGAAGTAAAATTTCAAACTTATGAACTTTAGCACTTGGGAAATAATTTTTTTGAAAGTATTAAAAATGTTTTTCGATTTTTCAGAATGCAAACAAAGAATGAGGAGAAAGTTTAATGCAGTTTTTTCCTATTGTAAAATATATCTTTATACTATATGTTTCTCCACAATGTATACACATATAAATAAATGAAGCAAATAAAAGTTGGTTGAAAAAAAAAAGATGGTTTTAAAAATTAATTTTTTACCTATCTTTAAAATATTTTATTTTAATCTTGCGATTGTGTTTTCGAATTTTAAAAAGTAAATTATCTTATTGTTAATATGGCATTAAAAAAAAAAGAGTAGATAGATAAATTCAGATTGTCTTGCCTTTTTTAATAATGCATGTTTATCAAGAATGTTAGTGAATGCCTGTATTAATGTACTGCTTTATTTTTCATTATTATGTAATTTATATAAAATATGTTGTGGTTTGCCTTAAAACAAAAATATCAAAGATGCTTTATTTTCTTTCCCTATTTCTCGGAGTAAAGTAAATGTGTAACATTCACAGCAAATTTTATGCTTAGTAATTGGACTAAAAGAAAAAAAAAAATATTACAAGCAAGTTTTCTGAAATATTAATTGATTTGACCACCACATAAAAGAAAAATGTTTAAAGACTGTATGGAAATATAAATTGTTCTGAATTTTTTTCAGTTAAGAGTAAAGTATAAATTTTTATTGGAAGCTTCTCAAGTTTGGGATAACTGTGAGTTGATATATTTAAAATCAGTTTGCTTTATTTATAACATTAAGTGATTTTTTAAGAAAATATTAGTTAAAAAATATCTAGCTTAAAATTTTTTTTAAACGTTACATGTCTCTTTAACTTGAAATTTATGACAAAATAAATTTCATTTTATATTAATTAAAGTAATAAAACAATATATTTTTTAAATGCTTATTATGCGATTTCTAATTTTTATTTTTATTTTGCAGAATAACTCTAGAAAAAAAGTCGGTGTCATTTTCTCTAAATTTTAATACACATCATTGAATATTACAAAGAATTGCCTCTGGTTATAAAGGATAGAATTTCTAATTTTTCACAAGGATCTCAAATTTAACGGACAGTAGCAAAATTCTGGCTAATTATTTGATGATTCTAAAAATCATTTAAGTGAAATTAAATTTAGTTTTGAAAGTGGTTTGAAGCTTAAACTGTTATAAAATTATAGATTTAAAGTCAGCAATGGAGTTAAAAAGCTCTTCTAATCCTAGTGGATATAATGTAGAAGGTTTGAATCCAAGAACAGATTTTAGTAATTCCAAATTATTGGATGATACTAAAAGCTGTTTAAGTGAGAACTATTTCTGTTCAAAAAGTGATTTAGATATTGAGCTTGAAAAGTGTTATAAAATTTTGGGCTCAGAGTCATTGGTGGAGTCGAAAAGCTGTTCAAGTCCAACAGAATGTAGTGTAGAAGGTCTTGTACAAGGTACAGATTTTGAATTATCGGAAGACACTAAAAACAATTTCTGTTCACAAAGTGGTTTAGATCGTGAGTTCGAAAAATGTTATGAAGCTTTGGATTTAGAGCAACCAGTAGAAATAAGAAACTGTTCAAATACAAGTAAGGATAATATGCAAGATTTTATTCCAAAAACAGATTTTGAATATTCCAGATCTGAACTAAGACCTAATTCACCATCTGCGATGAATAATATTGATAATTTAAATATGCATGAAATATCTCACAAAAGTCTTGAAAATTTTGATCCATTGTCTTCTAAGATTAATTCTGAGATTTTCCCACAAGAAACTCATAACTTGAAGTCAAAAGCTGAGTTGGAGATGAATAAACTACAAATTTTGAATCTAAAAAATGATTTGAAGAGTCTTAATAAATTCTCCAATTTAGAAGAAAAATCAGATGTTGTGAAATCTAATACTCAGACTTCAAACAATCTAGGCTTGAAAAAGACTAAATCTTCAAGCTCACTTGATTCTCAGGCTTTCAATGCAGATAATAGTTATAATGATTTTGATGTTAAAAATAAGAAAGAAATTTTATCTTCAGAAGATAAAATTTTAATTAATGAGACTGAATATTCGAGCAAGGAATCAAAGTTTGATGCTTCTTTAAATAGTAACAAAACATCAAATGAAATTGTCAACTTGCTTGATTCTGAAACTTCTAATTCAGAGAATGCTAATTATGACATTAGTGCAAAAAATAAGAATAAAATATTAGCCCCAGATCATCAAATTTTAATTAATGAGACTGAATGTCCAAGCAAGGAATCAAAGTCTGATGCTTTTTTAAATAATAGCAAAACATCAAATAAAACTATCAGCTCCCTTGATTCTCAGACTTTTAATGCAGATGTTGCAAATGATGATTTTGATGGTAAAAATGTGAGCAACATTTCTTCAAGTAATAAAATTTTGAAAATCAAGACTGAATGTCCGAGCAAAAAGTTCAAGTCTGATGCTACTTTAAATAATGACAAAACCTCAAACGAAACTGATACTTTTAAACGAGGGATATTAAACAAAGATGAGTTAAAGAAAAGGGAAATTAAGGATTACTTGGAGGAAGAAAAAGATGATCTCATTAATCCTGGATGGGATGCAATAAAAAAACTTACCACCAATGAACAACGTTATCAACAAGTACGGAAGTGTTGGGAATCACGAAAAATTCCTGATCCAAACAAAAATTTGACATATCATTCCTACAGAAAAAAATTGTTTAGCTCCAGGCATCCTGAACCCAGGGCTGTTACTAAACAGAAGAGACAGGCTTCTACTCAGTTAAATGGAAAAAGTGCCAAGCGTCATTGCACCTTTTTTCTTGATAAAGAAATAGATTCTATTGAAAAAACCAAGGAAAAAGAAAAGCAAGCAATAATAAATGAAATGCATGATAAAATTAGTTCTATTGGTTATGAGGGTTCAAGATGGAATAGGGCAGCACCGTATCATCACAAGTTTAATTCTAGAGTTTCAATAATTAAAAATGAGTATTTTAAAATTGCAGATACTTGTGAAGATAAATTTAGTGATAAAATTTCTTCGTTAAATGAACGTCGCAATGAAGTCTTACAGTTTTATGGTTTTTACAAAGGATTGAATGATTCAAATAAAGACCCCACTCAGCTGACTGAATCACAATTTCAAGAATTAAACGAAATAGAAGATGTGTATAGGCAATTTGGCATTTACTACAAAGATTGATGGATGATATTGGTCAACAACATGTCAGTTCCCAAGTTTTAAAGTATTGAATTCAGACATGGGAACATTAATTGTTTCGAAATCTTAAATCTAGATAAGGAATCCTCTATTTACACAGTGGAAATGAAATTTACTATGATGTTTAATACTATAAAGATTTTAATAGTTTTCTTTTTCTAAAAGAAATATCAAATATTAAAAAATTCCTTTTCAACAGTTTATAGTTGCAATCTAGTTTAAATAGTGATAATTTCTGAATTTAATTAGTGAAAACTAAATTAAGTGAAAACTAAAACACAACAATTGGAAAAAAGATTAAATGAAATATTACCAACATTTTATGAAACTGGAACATTTAATAAATTAATTAAAGCTCTTCAATATTTTTTGGAAATAAATATAATAAAACCTAATTTTATCATTTCATAAAGAACTGCTAAAATATAATTAAATTTTAACAACACTACAAATTAACTTTTATTTCTAACAAGAAACTTTAAATAAATCACAAACTAAATATCTAGTCTACTATTAATCACATAATGGATTCGTAATTTCAAAAAGCATATTAATTTTTTTAATTAAACACTGTTAATTATGAATACACAACAGAATTTTTAATATCCAAAGATTTTAAAATTCTGTATAAACTAATATGAATAATTCTTTTAAAAGTCGATATGAAAAACTTTTTTCAGCTTTTTATATTGAATCTAATAAGTTATTTTTAATTCAACTTAATTATTAGTTCTTTTATACTTCTGAACAATAATATGATTATTTGTAGTTTCTTTCATTTTGTCCAAAGTATTAGAAGAAATAGATTTCTTTCAGACAATTTGTCAATCCTAATTTTTATATCATTACATCTATCAAAAACTATGATTCCCTTATTTAAAAATTTTAATTAACTAAAGTAGATTCACTCTACTATTTCAGATGATCAAGATTCGATTGTATTGAAAATAATTTTTGTTTATTTGTCAATTTCTAGGTCTGAAATGTCTATTTTAACATTTAATTTTAGATACTATATTTTATACAGTTTTAGTTACTATTGTCACTTTAATTAAAACTCTAGATAAAATTCTTGCAAAATACAAATAATCCAGACCTGTGATATTTGAGTTTTGAAAAATTGATTGTTGTGTTATCAATGATTTTAATATTGTTTACATTATAAGTTTTTTGTGTTCAAAATTATTATAAGCAGATTTTTGTGTGATTTGCTTAACATTGGAATTATTAGCACTGTCATTTGTTGGTATTTTTTGATAATTGATTACAATTTAATACACAATACAATTTAATTTAATACACAAAGACAAGAAAATTTGATGTATTTTTTGTTTGTTAAAGCATATTGTAATTATCTGTAAATAATCTAGGAATATGTATAATAGGAGATAAAACAGAAATAAATGGAAAAAAATGTCTCATTAAATATTATTTCTCTGACTCATGTGTGTTTAGTAGCATTATCAAATAGCTTAAAGAAAATTAAACGAGTAAAAAAGTTTTGATAAGAGGCAGGGTTGGCAAGATTTTGCCACAGGTGGAAAAAACCATGGTAAATACCGGTAAAAACCATCCTGGCAAAAACAGGTTTTTGCAAAGCAATTTTCCAAGATGAGAGGACAAAAACACATTTTTGATACAAAATTATTCCTAAAATTGAAATATATACTATGAATATAAATAATTACAAAAAAATTAACAAAATTATTGTTCCATAATTAAATGATAATTTAATAATATATCATTTTAGTAGTTTAAAACATTATTGATTGGAAAATTTGTGATTATTCTCTTTTTTCCAGTGAAATGAACTTATTTTAAATTAATATAACTATAATTTAAAACATAAAATATCTATCAATATGTGTAGTTAATTATTGTACAAATAATAATTTTTTATAATAAATAATAATATTATACAAATAATAATATTTATTTATTTGTAAAAAAACATTTATTTTAGGATTCTAAAATGAAAAGAGATCACAAACTTTCAATCTTTTAAAAATTATTACCATTATATTAATTATTAATATGTTAAAAATAATTTTTTCATGTAATGTATCAAAATTATTATTCCTTATGATTGATTTAAATTTGTTTCAAGTATTTTGTAATAATATTTAATCAGCAATTTAGATAA
>NC_092207.1:88389057-88434233 GCF_043381705.1 Parasteatoda tepidariorum
TTTTATTAGCTGCTTAAACATATCTTTTTGGTTTATTTGTTTGATCTTGATGTCTTATTTGTTAATTACCATTATATAATTATTTTTAAACAGCCCCTTTACAATAAAAACTGGTGATCAGTAATTACCCCAGAAGTGATCAGGAATTACCCCAGAAATGATCAAGACCAGGGGTAATTCCTGATAACTAAAAATTTAAAATCTTTTAAATTCTAATTAGATTTTCAAACAAAAGAAGTTGGCATAGGACTCATCTCATATAGCCTCAAACTTCCAGTAAATATTAAAATTCTATTTTGAACAGTTTTTTCACAAAATAGATGTTTGCATTTTTTGATCAGGAATTACCCCAGGTCACTCTATGAATAAAAATGGATATTTTCAATGCAGCTAAGTCTTTTAGCTATTAATACTTTATTTAGAGGCCATAAAAATTAAAAGTATTTTTCATAACCACAAGTAGATTTAAATAAAGTACTTGATGACAATAATTAATGTATTTCAGTAAAATTAAAATTACTGGGTAAACTGCATACTTTGCATTGAAAGTTTCATGTTTGATAAGAAAAAAATATCTCCTAATAAATATACATGAGGTTAAAAATGGAAAAATATAGATTAACAATATCTATGTTTAACTATAAATTTAAAATTTCATTCTTTTTAATACAGAAAATAGCAACAAAATTGCTAGGAGTTATTCATTAATTAAATTTAATGGTTACATTTTCATTTCCTGAACATGAAAATAAAATTAGATTTTGAATATTTGCTTATGAAATTATGATAGATTGCCAAAAAATAGTCATGTTCTCTAATTATTGCTCTCCATTGTATTAATGCACTGGGAAAAGTGAGGAAATCAAACTTTTGAAAATATTTTTATAATGTTAGAAATATTTGAAAACATTTACATAAATATTTTTATAACTACAAATGTAAGTAGAATTCGAATGGTGATTTCATAGGAAATAAATTGTACCATAGGTTACATAAATTTTTGCTGAAATACTAATCTAGAAGACTGTATATTTAAATAGTGAAATAATAAAAAAAATTATTGTAACCTATTTGATTTTATCTTTCTTCAATCTGGCACTGATGGTGTTGCATTATTTCGACTTAATTCTTATTGAAATAGCTAACTGCACAAATTACAGAATGAAATGCATACAAATAATTTCTCTTTCATTTTTAAGCCCATATGAATTCAGTTTATTTTTGGCAAAGCAAAAAATTTACGACAAAATACGAAAACATGTTCATTAAATTTTAATGATCTGTCTTAATATGTTCTTAGCATCAATTTGGACCACTGTATTGGTAGTATTAAGATAACCGCACATTTTTGATATCAACTGGGCTGTGGCTCGCAAAAATCTTTAAAAAAAAAAAGTCACAGAAATGGCCAACTAGAAGCCATCTCCAGGCAAGCCACAACAAATATCTATTTTAATATTTTGCAAGTTCAAAAACTTTTGCCGCCTTGGTGAATGTTGTTCGTAAACATGTACTGAAATATTACCAAGTAGCTTTACCTTTGAATTGTTAGGCATCTTTTTTGGGTACCCGTGTAAATGGCAAGCAAGCCTTGAAAAAGATTATAGAAAATTTAAATTAAAACATTAGAAAATTCACTTTGACTAAGATTTTCAGAAATATTACAGTATTTGTTTAAAGGAAATAAGGGACATTTTATTTGAGCAAATGATGTACAAAATGAAAATAAATTATGAAATATATTTCATATTATACTAGAGCAAAACTAATTAGAAATGTTAAAAATGGCATTTATAGGTTTATGAATGGCGTATATTAATGTCATTGCATTTACATTTGAATAACCTGGGACTTTGCTTTCGAGGACTTCAAATTTTCACCAGAATAAACATTCAATTTTTAAAACTTATAACAAAAAAAAGCTTTTAGCAATATATTTAAACATTTGCTATCTTTATTGAACTATGGATTTAAAGGTGAAAATAAATACTTTAGTACAGGTATTTATTAGCAGACCTGTATAATGTATACGAATGCCATTCACGGAAAATTTGTAACTAATTCAAAATTAAATATGATTTGGATTCGTGTGGTTTAAAAATTACTCATTGAGATTCATATTCACAAACTTTATGTAAATGAAATCTCACATCAATATTTTTATTGAAATGTTGATTACATTATGTGGATTAATGTTATTTACACACACTTTTTTTCCACTCAAATTTCAGGGATCTTTGCAATTATTTAAAAAATGTTTTTGCGCATAAAATTTTTGGATTCCTTATTTTCAACTTTTTTACCAAACTTATCCCTGTAGTATGAACCAATATAAAGTTCTATAAAAATTAAATACTTTTAAAAGAATCTGGGATTTTCAAACAAAATGAGATGGCGAAGAAAGGGTTGAAGCTAGTTACCAAGAGCAACGAGTGCAGAAAGTTTTCTAAGTGAGATTTTTGTGTTCGCAGGAAGGTTTTCTATTTCATCCAAGTCTGATTATCAGCCATTTTGTTACAGAAATACCTTATGATAATGATAAATATAAACTGTTCATGTTTTTGTATTCTGAAGATGAAAACAAAACTACGAAAATTTTAAATTACACCTCTATAAATGCCTAGCTCGATAACTGCTTTCCATTAGGAGAGACATACAATAGTGTAGATATAAAATCTCCTCGATGACTTTTATTTTCAATAGTATTATTAGAGAAGTTGAGAATAAGTTAAAGATACTATTATACTAATTTATTTAAAAAAAATTTTTTTATTGACTCTAGGAATAAGNTCAGATCAATGATTTACCAGTATTTTAAAGATTTTTTTTTCTAAATTGTTTGAACTGATTATGCATAGTTTTGAATAAATCACAATGCAACTATTTTTTTGTTTACCTAATATTTATACGTTTTTCATTGTAATAGTTGTTACTACTTAAGATCAATAAAACCATCCATATGTTTTACTATGCGTATATATTTACAATACAACTTTATGTTCGTGCTCTCATTTGCTTTATCAAAGTATATATCTTTTCAGTCTTATCAAATTCTAATGATTTATGCATACTTATAATTAGAACAATGAATCAGAGACTTGCAAAAAAAAAAAAAAAAAATGATATTAAAGTTAATCAGACTCTGAAGCTTTTGCATCACTGTCACAGCTTCTTTTTCTTAGAATTTCAGGTCCTTCCTTTTTAGAAGAGGAGCGAGAAATTTCTTTATCACTCTCTTTAGCCTGAGATCGTCTTGGACTTCTAGAAATTGATCGTTTAGCAGGACTTCTTGAAACAGAGCGTTTTCTCAATCTCAATTTTTTATCCCTGTGAGAACGATGTCTTGAAGCAGGTGACTCAGAGCGCTTCGACGAACGCCTGCTAGATTTACGAGGTGACCTAGATCTAGGTCGTGACACAGACTTTTTGCCACGATTCCGCGCATTTTCAATGCTTGATGAACTTTCGGATGAAGAATACCGCCTCCTTATTTTTCTCACAGGAGAACGAGATCGTTTACGATCTCTTGACCTCGATCTGGGCTTTCTCGAAGACTTTCCGGACCTGCTGGCTACTCTACTAGGACTTCTCGACCTTGATCGACTTTTAGTCTTATCTCTTGTTTTTATTTTTGATTCAGCATCTTCTTTAACCACAGTTAAAATATTTTCATTTGGTGATTTTTCCGATACAGCTACTTCAATTTCTTTTTTATCAATTTCCATATTCTCAGGTTGTTCACTTTCTATATTTTCAAACTTAATCTCAATTTTAGGACCAATCTTTTCCTCTACAGGGTAGCTTGTAATTGGACTACCCACTGACCTTGCTGGTGATGTAGACTTCATTTCAATGTCTGGCATGCACTTATCATCTTCTGCTTTTTTATCACTTTCTTCTCCTAAAAGTGGAAGTTTAGATGCATCTGGTGACTGAGATCTCGAAGACGAGATTGATACTTTAACAGACTTAGGATCTTTAGTAACTTGAGAAGTTTTACTCCTCGATCGAGATCTGTCTTTAGCAACAGAAGAACGACTCTTAGAATTAGATCTCTTAGTAGTTTTAGAACGTGTTGGACTTCGAGAACTGGTTCTACGGCTCCTTTTAGATAATCTGCTTCTTGAACGCGAGCGTGCACTGCGAGAACGGGACCTACGATGTTTGGTGCGGGCCAAGCCACTTCTTGATCTAGAACGGTGATTTCTTCGAGATCGAATACTTCTAGACCTTGATCTACGACTCTTCTTCCCCAACTTACTTTTTGAATCACTTGTCTTGGAACGAGATCGTCTACTTCTGGAATAGGATCGCTTTGAACGTCGAGCTTTACTTCTTGATCTGGATCTTCTTGGACGACTTCTAGACCGGGAACGTCTAGGTTTACTTCTAGAGCGAGATCGGTGTGTTTTGGACTGTTTACTTCGAGAACGTGATTTTCTTCTTCGAGATGTTGATCTCCGTCTGGGAGATCGAGATCTTCTTCTGTCTTTGGAACGAGATCTTTTATCTCTCTTACGCGATGACCGCCTTGAACTTGATCTAGATCGCCGTCTCGACCTAGATGATGATCTTCGCCTTGATCTCGAGGAGGAACGCCGTCTAGAACGAGAAGATTTACCACTTATTTCAGGTTCAACCACCCTAGCAATAAGGCTTTCAGCTTCTTTCAAACGCTTCATTGCTTCTTCAGTATCTTTTTCAGATATAACTTCAGAATCCTTTTGAGGTTTAACGATTGCTGAACTTGAATGTTGTATGCTTAATTTGTTACCCTTTAACGTTATTCCATCACACTGAAGAGCTTTAACAATAGAAGCTCGATCAGTAAATTCAACAAATGCAGATTGAGTCATGTGCTTATCATCATGGCCGGCCATACGGAGATATTTAACTTCACCCACAACTCCGTTTATAAAATCAAGAAGTTGTGAAGCAGTTACTTGTGAGCTAATATTTTCAATGTAAACAGTTCTCCTTATTTCTTCAATAGTATTGGGATCTTGATCAGCAGACAATGGAGGATATTGAGGCAGACCCAAAATATCTAAATTGGTATCAATAGACGTAATTACTAAATTACCATCCACAGCGGCGATATCATTACTAACATCTTTGAATCCAGACGACAATAAACCTGGTAATGCTGACACTGGATTATGAAGATCGAAAGCTGTGTTATCTTCACTAGGAATTGTATCACCAGGAATAGCAACAACAACTAACGCTCTATCGATAAAGACAGTGTTAGTAAGATGTAAAGCAACTCGCACACTCCACGATTCCGCATATTTTACATAACATACTTTAAATTGAGGCTGTACCACAGAGACAGTAGGGTACATTTTAATATCTTTGATTTTTCCCATAAATCCAAACAGTTTCTCCATTTGATCCAAAGTGGCCAAGGTAGAAACATTGCTCACTTGAGCTATCAAAGGTAGCTCTTCAGTCATAATTGAATGGTAAACTACAATGTAGTTAAGAGAAATTAAGATAAAATGTTATCTAAGATCTTATGTAAACATAATTTAGAAAGTTAATTTAATAGCAAAAAAATGTCTTCTCTCTTCTTTAACCCGGCATAAGCATAACACAATGATGCCAATTCCTGCATTAAATTAATTTAGTTTAGGTTAAAGCTTACATCTAATTTAGTAAAGTTGTAAGTTTATTTAAATAAAATGGTTTTTAAAGTAATTCTATTACTTTTACTCTAAAGATGTTTGCTTTATAAAATAAAATTAAGTTTTGATAAATTAAAATAAAGTTCTGTGGAAGTAAAATACATTCAAATGGACAGAAGTAAGCAGTCTGTCGTGTCGTCTAAAGTGATTTCTATAAACATTTTCATCTTCACCAACTGAAATAATTTATATTATTATATTGCTATAAAATTACTAATTATTGATATTTAAAATGTTTTTCAATACAATTGTATTGAGACGAACTCTTCTTTCTGTGCAGATTATTCCTACAGCTTTCATGGCTAAACAAAGCAAAAAAGACTTTGAAGCAATTGAAACTTACAATAAGTTGCGTAAAAAACCTTTAGCGGAAACCAGTTATTCTGATTCTGAGCTGCGTAGCGCTCAAAAGTTTTTTGATCAAGTAAAAAAGTATCGGCAGCTTTCAGAAGAGGGATTTGAACCTTCTAAACTATTTATGGTGTGGCGAGTTGCACCCCTTATTCACCGACCTATTTGGGAGAAAGAAATTATTTTAAAACTAGGATTACATAAAGATAAAGCAAAATACGCTACAGTAAAAAATACCGCATCTAACAACAAAATGTTGTGGAAAGTTAAACATTTAATTCGTCTTAAACCTATAACTTTCCCAGACGGTTTACCCACAAATGACGATTTGTATGGAACATTTCTAAAACAAAGTGGTGAATTAGTTATTGCAGAGCGTTTAAAAGTTAAGCCTGAAGACTTGGAAAGGGATCCTGAATTTGAACGGGTTAAACTCGATCAAAGGACTATAAAAGAAAACCTGCGCATCAAATGGAATGCTGGCTACCCAAAAATGTATTGATACTAAACCTATGTTTGTTAAAATTAATTTCTTACATCATTAAAAAGCATAATCTTAGTGCATATAAATTGCTTTCATTTTTAATTTGCATAAGGACATTATATGAATTTTTTTTAAGTTCGTGAAATATAATAAAACCTTAATCTTTATTTTCAATTTATCTGTTAGAAATATAAGTAGAGTTGAAGATTTAAACTGTGCTTTTGTTAATAAAGTGTTTGTTTGAACATGTTTTATAGTAGTTGAATAGTGTTAAAATTGTAACATTGGTGTTGCTATGGTTTCTAGTTGCTGCAGCTATGTTAAACAAAATTTTTTATTTAAGGTAGGTATTTATTTATTATTATAATGACGCCTGAAAATTTCAACAAATATCAATACTTATTTATTGATTATTTTCATTCTTTCCAAAAATGGATATTCAGAAAGTATTAATCAATGCTAATGAATACTACACAAATGTGCACAAAACTGACAGGTTTACTCACTCAATTTTTTTATTATTTGTTGCCTTCCTGGTAACTCTGCACTAATAGATCAATAAAACATGTCTTGAGATATTTAATTTGTTAAGATTTAAACTGGAAGATTTTTATATTTATAGCAGGCAGTGATAAATTAAAAAAAAAAAGAAGAAGCTCTCTAAAGGGGACCTATTTGAAGGGTATAACTTGTAGCCATCTCAAGGTAAACAATTACACAAATTTTTAAAAAATTTTTCAAGGACAAAAACCTGTAAACCCTTTGGTGAAGGTAGTTAAGGCAGATAGGTACCAATATGGAAATATCTCCGTTATTATGTTCAGTATCAAAACTGAGGGTATTATTTATAGTTATAATGCAAAATTTATCTAATTCAACTGACAGTTAAAATTTACAACAAGCAAAGCTATACATTTATATTTTTGTTGATACATTGTGATAAGAACTGTACTGTGTCTGTTGGCAAAAAACTTAAAATTGTTTAAACTTTTATAATGCAAACAGTTGTTTTATTGCCATTTTTTCCAGGGTGCATAGCATTTTTAAAAAGTGTTTATTTTCATTTTTTAAAGGCCTTTAACCCAGTGACGGTTCTGCACGTAATAAGTCACATTTTAGCATGCAGTCTTCTCTGCATAGCAAAACCGGTTTTCCCATGTTAATGGATAGGGGAACTGTGTGTAGGTGAGAAACATTCTCCCAATTTTGCCCATTTCCGTAACCGCCAGTGGGTTAAAGGTGCTTTTTTCCATGGGTGTTTAATTTTCTTTTTTCCAAAATGTGATATTTTTCTTTACCATGTTGATTTTTACCACAAATTATGCAAAAAAAACATTGTCCTATTCAACATTTTCACAATTTATTCAATCCCAATCTATTTCGGCGTACCGTCGGTCTGTAGTGTATGAAAACACCATTTGTTTTACATGTTTGATGAAATGTCTGCGGGTCCGCACTTACATATAATAAGCTGGATTCAGTGGTAAGGATTTTTGTCTCTCATGTGCAACTATGCTGCATTTTGCAAGAGATTCTCAATTCCAGACTTAATTTTTCACCCTCAGTAATAGAGTCGAAAAATCTCTCAAATTTTTGCTGATTATGGGGACCAACTAAACTTCGTCAATTTTTTTTCTTGATTAGCGATAGAAGTTTTCTTTTCTCTTGTTAATTCCATTGTTGGTGATGCTCCATCATTTTCGTCACTGGCAAGCAAATAAAACCATCATTGTCAAAAACTTGTCAACCCTTTCTAATTATGAAATTTTTTCAAAATGCTTAAAAATATTTTTTCTTGAAAAGTGCTTATTTTTTGTTGAAAAATTTGGCTACGCACCCTGTTTTCAAATAATCCAGTTCATAGATTTTAAGTGACACAGTTTATTTTTTATTGTTTTGTATTTATTTCAAATAACTTAGTGATAAAACAAACTACAATAGAACAGATTAACACAACGACAAAAAAAAAATTCTTACTTGATCTAGTTAGATGGGTCTGCCAGAATTACACCAATCAGATTCTCAATGCACATTTTATATGAATTTTCAATTAGATAAATAATTAGTTATTAAATTTTTTTTAACACAAGATAGATTAGTTAAAAAATAAGAGGAAATATTGTTTAAAGTTCTAATTAACTTAACTTTTTTTCATCTGTAAATACGGCATTGATTTAGAGTTTGCTCATACAGTTCCATGTCTGGCAACTTACATATACAATGCCTAGTCATTGTATAAAAAGCCTATAGGTTTTTTGTCGTTCTAAGGAATGCTTAGGTAATGTGTTAAATATTTATAATTTCACACTTTACTTAAAAATTTCAGGTATTCTATGGAGTGTCAGATTTCATATATTGATGGTACCCACCCATATACCATTGTCTAGCTAAGATATCAGAATTTGGGACCATTCATAGAATATTAAAGTTGCTTTTGTGTAGCCAGAGATTGTGAAAAATGCTTTTATGCTCATCTAAAATATTTCATTACGAAATGTACATGTTTCCCTTATGTTTGCAGCAGGGTTGGCAAGTTTTTGACACATGACGGTTTTTACCATAGTTTTTACCGTCATGTCAAAAACCCATAGTTTGGTAAAATAATTTATAAGTATTTGGTAAAATAATTTTGAATCGATTCAAATCGACAAAAAGTTCAAAGAAGATCTTCTCGAAATTTGAACTCATCCATACTAAACTCAGAAATCGACTGGGCAATGAAAAATGCGCAAGCTAGTCAATTGCTATCGAATGCTTCAGCACAGTGACCCCGACTACTGAGCATGTAATTTTGTTTGTAATTAAGTTTTGTTTAATGTGCTTTTTCAACTGACTAAAAGTTTGTTGAAAAAGTAAAGTAAGTTTGTTGTAAAGGTTGCCGCAGATATTTCTGAAACCTTTATTAAAGATATCTGTTCAACGAATGCTCTACATCAGTGGTTACAAACTGGCGGGCCGCATCCGGAAGCCTTTTTTTGTGATCCGCGAACTAAAGTATATTAGTTGTCGTTTTTTTGCGGACAATTTTCGTAAAAAATCTATATGGGTTTAAAATACTTTTCATTCCTTTAGAAAAACCTAATTTCTTCGTTTCTGTTAAATTTAGCATACCAATGAACGGTGCAAAAAAAATTATTTCTCAGGTTTTGCATCCAAGAAAATATTTATTTATGTCGTGTATGTTGCTCTTTTTTATTTGTTTTTTTTTTTCGTATTTTGTGAATATAATTTAGCATGTGCGTATCAGAAATTTTCTCGAAGATGTTCTCCCATTTAACTTTTTGAAATCACTCATTTTGGACGAAATTATTTACATTTGTAAATTTTATAACGCATAAAAGAGGGAATGAATAGCATCTTTTATTTAAATACGTTGAATTGAATATCGCATGAGCGGAAAAGGAAGAAAAAAATTCAATTTCAGATGCTCAAGAATTTTTTGTTGTTGCTATAATTCCTAAGTCGAAAAAATGTTAATTCATCATAGAATTAAGTTTAAAAGAAAAAAAAAAATCTTGTCATTAAGTTTCTAATTCAGAGAAGATTCAAAATGATACGTATCAAGCATTATTTGTAATGCTTGTTTATTTTGGTTTTTATATTAAAAAAAATCTGACAGTAATATTTAATGTAACTACAAACGTAAAAGAGTCTAATATAAAATTTTGATAAAGTTGCGGCCCGCCATTTAATTGGTGTTTTTAATTGCGGCCCCCGGCCACATGTTACTTGGAAACCCCTGCTCTACATATTGACATTGAGAAAATATTACTATAAGAACAATTGTGAATTGAAAAATATGAATAAACAAAAAAACACAATACTGTAAATGAATTAATAGAAAGTGCTTAAGTGAAATGTACATGCATTTCATTAAAGAGATTGGACTAGGATTCTTGCTACTGATTGCCATTGCCCCAAAACATCGCATTTGGTGACCAAATGAGCAATCTACCAAAAAAAAAAACATTTTTTTCTAACTCTTGTATTTCAAACAGGAAAAAAAATTGTTTTTTTTCTTTGGCCATGTTGATAAACGCAAGATTTACTTAAAAAAATGGAAACTGTTGAAAAAATAAGTTCCCAATGTAGAGATCCAAATCTGGCAGAGACTGCTGCTTTTATGAAAAAGATTTGTAACAATTATGTCCAATAGTGTAGAACATGATATGCTTTTACTACAGGCACTTCATTCTGTTGTCTGTAAGAAAAGATCTGTTGCTGTTTCTGATGCCGCTTTCCGATATCTGCTTGGTGAATCCAAGGAAATTTAAGCAGAGGGTGCATTTCTTGTTTTTCAGTGGAGCCATTTATGGTCAAGAATAAGACTTCAGCCACACACATCACAACCTTTTTATGGGGAACCCATTGGTACATCCACGTATCGTAATTTTGACCTGAGCCAGAGAACGATCAAACTCAGTACCCCCAGAGGTTTGATTTGTTATGGGGACATGGAGGACTTTGTGACCCAACAGATTTAATGTGTACCGGTCACTATTTTTTTTACAAGAGACTTCAGCCAGCGAGGGACGAACTCGCGACCTTTTGAACATGGGCTCAACCAGGCTATCCTGGCCTAGAAATAATCTAGCATTATTAAATCTAACAAAACTGAGAAATCCAATGTATAAAAATTTTCAACAATGTTATATCTGTATGTGTTAACAGGCCTACTAGCAATTTCGGATAAGTATATTTTCAATACTAGCTATCGGTAATTAGAAGTACAATAACAGACATAACATTAACAAAATTTAAGTTAGTACAATTTCAAGGTATTGTACATTGTACTAAGGTTAGCAAGTGTGTAAGGTATACCAAGGTAAGGTTAAGAAAGTAACAGGAACAGTTAAGTTAGTAAACAGGAGTTCTCTAAACTTAATTTTTATTACTCAACCGTAACACTGCAACCTTGACTACAAAATTGTAATAATTACAGATTAATTGCAATAGTTTGCACCTCTGGGAATTGTGCAATTTGAATGTGGGCTTCAAAATAACCAGAATAGAAGATTTTCTAATTTACACTTGTTGGTAATAAAACAGGAAGAAAAAAATTTATTTTAACAGTGCAACAGCTCTTAAACTTCATTTTTATTACTCAACCGTCTGACTGCAATTTTGAAATTGTAATAATTACGGATAAATCGCAACAGTTGGCACCACTAGGAAATGTGCAATTTGAAACGTGGGCTTCAAAAAAAAAAAAAAAAAAAAAAATACTTACAAAATTAAATGTTTTTCAATGTTACTTTATGTATTTCTAATTTGCTTTTTTTTTCAGAATTAGTTTTCCAATTTGTATAATCGATGTTGAATTCAGATCACAAATTTGAGGAAGAGGAGGGGAGGATTTTGCTAAAATTTTGGCTGTTTTTACTGTCAGATTTATCAAATTTCTAAGACATTTCATTTCATATTATTTTATAAAAATTAAGCATAAGGCTTTGAGAAAATTTTCTAACTTTTCCTATATCTATCTTCAAATTACTAAAAATTAATAATGAAAGTTAAAATATTATTGCAATGGAAAATTCTATGATGAATAATGTTTCATTCTAATTCATACTTGAATTTAAAAAAAGAAAAAAAAATATCCAACTGAAAATAATTTGCAGTAAGAAAAATAATTTTTCACATCCTTTTGAAAGCAGACAAAGTAAAGAAAATACAGAAAGCTTTTAGATTTATGCATGATTAAAATAAAATAAATAAATAAAACTGCAACAGTTTCAATATTTTTATTAACGTTTAAGCAATTTGAATATAAAACAACCTTGGAATTTAATAAATATATTTTAATTATACAACTTTCTTTTAAATTTATAAATATAAATGTGATAGTTGTAAGGCACACAATATTAAATAGTAACAGATTAAAATTTTACTCACAAATAGAGTCATTGTAAAAATAGATTTATCAATTTAAACAATTCAATTTCATATTTTTTAAAGAACAATTCATCAATAAGATCGGTAGAATGAATTATATATTTTGTTCAGCATATATTTATCCTTTTCTTTAAGGAAGAAAAATTTATTAATATTAGAGGGTGGATTATATATTTTGTTCAGCAGCAGTTATTGCATTAATTCTAGAATGATATAATAGTAGAAGGAATAGAAAATAACATCTAAAAAATTGTGCTTACTA
The DNA here is from genome assembly GCF_043381705.1 of Parasteatoda tepidariorum. Taxonomy (NCBI): domain Eukaryota; kingdom Metazoa; phylum Arthropoda; class Arachnida; order Araneae; family Theridiidae; genus Parasteatoda; species Parasteatoda tepidariorum. The sequence goes on from NC_092207.1 coordinate 88,401,737, forward strand.
AGAATGCCAATATATATAACTTGATTAGCAAATAATTTTAGATTTATGAAACTAAGTCATCTGAATTATTTTTCCAAATTTAGTAAGAAATTTAGAACAGAAAATTTAAAGAATTTCTCATAAAATTATTATTATTATTTTTCTTTTACCCAGGGTCATCATATACAATTATAATGTAGAATGTGAGTTGAGATTATTAATAATTAAACAAATTCTTATAACATTTAAAAAACCTACATTACTAGGAAAAAAAATTGCTTTATTAAACAGTTTTAACACAAATAAACAATAGAAACGAAGCAATGAAAATGATTTTTTTTAAAAATTTCAATTTCTTTAAAAAGAAAAATTAAGAATGTTTGTAAAGGAATAGTTTTAATTTAAAACGAAAATTCGTAAATAAATATTTCCATATTTTCAAACTCTCTGTTCTCAGACTGTGTGTTGAGAAATAAAACGTTCTAAAATTTTAAAAAGGACCCCCACAAATAAGTTACAAACAAACACCTTAATTAAAAACCATCAAATTATACTAAAAGTTTGGCAATCTTTAACATGGAAATTAGAACTTTTATTCAGTTCCATATCAATTTTATTAAATAGCATTCATTATTCTTGTAAATTAATATTTACAAATTAAAATATGGTGTCCTTTTGTTACATACTGCAATCAAAATCAGTGTTATTTATAAGGCAAAGAAATAATGCATTCCATCTGAAAAATTTGAACTTTAACAGGCATTTAGAAATCTTTACAAGGAAAAAGCTACAAGAAATAAGTACTTTCAGGCTTAGCAGCCATCAACATAAAAATAAGGGGATATAGGGAATTATCAGGAATATTTGTATGTGTAAATAGGTTTTTATGTACTTAAATTTTGTATTCTTTAAACATTAAAAAAGTAATTATTTCAGAACTATACATTACAGAATGCCAGAAGCTGTAATAGACATTGGTATATTGTTTACTATACTGGAAACAAAGTACGGTGGGAAACTTACCCAGAGGCTCCCATGATCTAGTGTCTATATATTCATATAAAGTTACAATAATAGAGATTTTAATTTTAACAATGCCACATAATCCTAATTAAATTCATATTACATAAGGGATATTTCAATATGCGTTAAGAGATAAGTATTTTGCTTCCATTGCTAAAAATATTAGTTACAATTTAATGATAATATCCTCTATGAATTTAAAGCTCAGTACTTTTTTTTAAATAAGCTCAAGTAAATTTAAGCAATTTACTGATAACTAAATATGCAAGTTACACAGATTAGATTTTTAATCAGTCATTATACAAGTTCTTTTCCTAAAGAAAAAACTTATATAAGAATTGTTTTCATTTTTTATCTTATTTCAGTTATGAAATTTTTGTTTACTGGAATAACTTCTAAATTATGCATTATCATAGTTCCTTTTCAAAAATGTTTTAATTAGCCTTTTATTTTAGTCTAGATTTTTAAATAGTCATTATGCAAGTTATTTCTGAAAGTTTCATAAAATTATTTTTTGGCATACATACATTATATATATATATTCAATTATTTTCATAGAGTGTGTTGAATTTTCTTTAAATGAAATTATTTTTAAATTACACATTATTAAAAGTGTTAATTTCTGTTAATATTTCTAAATGCAGAGATAGAGAGCAAAGGAGTAAATTGAGCAACTTTTTGAATCTAAGATTTAGTTTTACACACAATAATAAATTAATCACAAATTTTTATAGAGAGCATTTTACTTACAATGCAACAAGCACATTTTAGTTTAGTCTTATTTATTTCTGAATGTCCTCTCTTATAATAAAATACACATTCAATTGAGACATTTAAGCTTAAGTGTAACATAAAAAGAAATATAATACAGACACAAAATATATGAATACAATAAATATAAAAACACAATACCATTACAGAATACAGAAATGACACCAAACCATCAACAATCTGAAATTTCATACCTTTGACACACATAAGTAAATCTTAAAATAAGAATTTTACAGCAAAAGTTTACAAATTTAGTACTTACTTTAAGGTCACATATTATACACTAAATGCAGAAACAAGTATATTTTCAAGATTGTTGACTTAATTTTGGTGGACCAGAACAATGCTTGGCACAATATGTATAATAAAAAGTATATAAAACACAATCTTAATTATTATAGTTCATTCAACAATAAATGACAAGCAAACATACATATTAACGAACACAATTAAGTATTACATACTCATAAGAAAAACCTTCAACATCAATTGGGACACAATTAAGAATGAACTATCACAGACTTAGGGGGGAAAAAAGACAAAACATTTATCAACAATTCATAAAATCTAATCAATATAGTAAATAATGGAATGATGATTTGACATCAAAAAATTAAAAACGTGCATTCATAGACAAAATAGTAGACAGATATACTGAAGACTGGTTTGTTCATCTTACATCACTAACAAAAATTGTTCATCTGACAAGAACATCATTTAAGAATAAATGATTAATTATTGTCTTAATTTTTATTAACTAAACAGATAGTATATTAATTATTTTAAAAGTGTATAGCAGAATTGATAATATATGAAGCTCAACTATAAAGATAATTTTTCAGTTATCTATTATTTTTCTACTACTAGCTTATTTATAAATATAAAATTTGAAAATTACTTTACTCATCAGTACAAAAATACTTTAGGAAAATTCGTTGAATAAATATATTTTTTAAATGCCTAATATAAATGCATCCATAATATAGTATAATATGCTTTTAAATCTATTTTTATTGTAAAAGTGAAAATTCTGGTTCCTTTTCAATAAAAAAAAACTTTAAAAAAAGAAATAATGTATAAAAATAGGAAATACTGCAAAACAAAGACATTAAATTTTTTAATACTGATTACGAAATAAATTAAATTTTGTGTAAAAAAAATTTGGAATATTTAATATAGAATATTTAAAAGAACCGAAATAAATATTATAAAATTCAAAGTTATGGATCTAAGAATCGTAATTAATTTATTCTTAAAATTATAATTTTTAATGTCATAAGAAAGAATTATGTACAAATTAGTTTTAGATTTTCAAATTTTAATAAAGTATTTCCTAATTCAAAATTTATTTTTAATGTATAAAATAATGAAGAAAAAAGCAAACATAAAAATTATCTACATATAGGTAACAGCTGTTACCCATGTATAAATACAAAACTTCATTTTTTAAATGTCTTAATATTATTATTTCTAATTTTTTTTTACAAAAGTGTAACATATAAAAATGTCTAAATAGACCATGAACAATATTTCAACTATACACAAGAAAAAAAACGACAAAACATTTAAATGTTTGGGATTAAAAGTAACAAATCTAGTACTAATTAACACATACTTCAAAGTGAAAAAAAGAAGAAAAAATCTGAATCAATATGACTAAAACATTTCAAATTTAAAATACCGGAAAAATTAATATAGGAATATTTCGTAAAAAAATGAAAGAATTATTTTTTTGTATTATTCTTTCTATTTTTTTTAATGGCAGCATTTCGGACACTTTTTTGTAAAATAAAAAGATAAAATTATGGCACTTAAACAACACTTTGTTTCATTCTTCTTCTTTGAGCTAGTTCAGATTCTGTAACAGGTAGCAATTTGATCATTTTATTCTGTTCAATGTTCTTTGCTTCATAAGTTATTTTGGCCCCATCCTATAGAAATTAAAAAAATAAAATAAATGAATAAATAAAAACAAAACATTGGCAAGAATCAATTTGAAGCAAGAATTTAAAACTCTCTCCATTTGGTAGTTTATTTTTACTTTATTTCAATAAATAATAAAAATAATTTAATGTGGCTGTTAAAAATACCTCATAATCTTCTTGCCAATTTTAGTGAATTTGCATCTATTTATAAAGTGACTTAGAGACACAACATTGCTGATTTGTCAATTCACTAAGCAACAAATCACAAATTTGCTTCATCTCTTCCTTTATACACTTATTAAATACAGAATAATTCATAATAAAGGTGCTCATAATCATATATTACTTAAAAATTCAATTTTACATCCTCTTTCTCTGACTTACAAAGGTTAAAACCCTTTAAAATTTTTTGTGTTATTTAGAAGAGAAGTTTTCCTCCTTAGAAGAACTTATTTATATACATAAGTATATAAATATTTTTGAGGGAAAGAAAAAAAGATTTTAAAAGAATTTTTTGTCAACTATGTTACACTTATAAACTGAGGCATTTTATTTTCCTGCTTTTAAAGCAAAAAACACAAATGAGTAATTTTATTAGCCAAACAAATGCCTTCTTAAACATGAAATTCGCATTCCACTTAATAGTTTCTGTAACTTACTTTTTCTTACAACATTTTAAAAACATAATATTAAGTCAAAAGGGTCAAATAAAAAAGCAAACTTGGAATCATGATGGAATTGAGAGTGACAACAAGTGATTTTTGAAAGAAATATTTACAAATAATAATTACTTAAATTCAACACTCGTGCGTCGTATTAACATTGTATTAATTTAAAATATCGGAACCTAGAAGACTATTGAAATGGAGGAAAGAGCAATTGGAAAACACGAACTTGGGATAAAGCATGAAAAAAGTGATAACTAAAATTTAAAATTTGCAAGTTCTAATAATATATTAAAAATATCAGAGTTTGAAAACCCATGGGAAAAGGGCCCAAAAAATTATCACCACAAAGCGTGAAATTTTTATGAAATCCTTTCTAACTCAATGCATTAAAAAAAATAAATTAAGTAGAAAAAAAAAATGCAGTGGAATCACGAAATATAAACAAGTCCAAAAGTGATTTGTAAATAAATCATTAAAAAATAGTTGTTACTCAAATCTCAAATTAGCGTGTCGTAATGACATCGCAATTATAAAAATATTGGAATTTGAAAAACCACAAGGTAATGTCTCTAAGAATGATCAAGAAACTGTGGATTTAAAATAGAATAAAGGGCATCGAAAAATATTCAAATTTAAAATTTGCATTTTGTTACAACATTGTAATTGTGTTAAAATCAATGTGTAAAAACTATTATTATCTGCCTAAAAGACTATCATATATGTTGAAATGGATGAAAAAACAATAAGAAAATGACATGGATTCAATATTGAATTGAAGTGAATCAGAAGCCTCAAAAAGTGATAAGTTAAACTTGAAACTCTTGTTCCATAATAACAGTGCAATAAAAATAACGAAATTTGGGGCCAAAGAATAACTACCATTGTACAGTGTGAAATTAGAATCCTTCTGAGACAAACGTGTTAATAAACAAGTTGAAAAAAAAAAAGTGGAAATAGTAAAAAAAACCACTGTGAAATCATGATAAAATCAAAAGTGCCCAAAACCGTGCTTTGAATAAACAAATACTCATTTCTCAAATCTGAAAATCACGCCTAAATAACATCGTACTAATTAAAAACATTGAAATTCCAAAAGCCAGGTGAAATGTCTAAAAAAAACAATCGCAAACTGATGTTGATTTACAATGAAATCGACCGCATAAAAAAATAACTCAAATTTTAAATTCATATGTCGTGACATCAAATAAATAAAAAAAATTCAGAATTTTTATTTTTAAAGTAATAAAATGTAAACTTTCTTACATACTTTTTCTTCGAAAAAAATGCATGAACTTTTAAGCACCTTTAACACAAAATAAGGATTTAGTTGCTCAACTATTTTTCAGCAAAATTAAGTACTCAAGTACTTGTAAGGCACATACAAACCCTGTGAATAACTAAAAGAAATAAAACTAAATACACCTTCAAGTAACGATGCTAAATTTTTCCAACAATTAAACTAATCACTTAATAAAATAACAATAAAAATTCACCTTAACTGCAGCAATATCTCCTAGAGTAATTCGTGTTTCAGGCAAAAGATGTCTAGCTCGAATAAAATCATGGTTCAAAACATCCGACAGGGTGAACCTTGATTTAGGATCTGTAATTAGCATTCTTCGGATTAATTCCTAAAATATAAAAATTTTTTATTTTAAATTAATAATATTTTTTCAAACATCAGAATCTCAACAAAAAACTTAATTTAACTATTAATAATTTTTCATATCATATATACAGTGGCCATTTACAAAGGAGAACAATCTTGTCCTTTTTGCAATACAAAAAAAATATCCACCATTTACAATCTTCAAGGAGAGAATGTAACCGGCTTTAATGATGCATGAGTGTAATCATACATTATAAAAATATCAGGAAATTCAGTAATTTTCCTATAGCTAATTTTAACACTTTAACTGCACAGTTTTAAAAAAATAGTTTATATCAAATTTTTCTCTTAATACAACTTCATAGTAATTCAAAATAAAAGCAATCTATCAGGTTTTTTACACACAATACAGATTAATCAAAGAGACTGTTATTGTACACTGTTTGATGTTGAATACAAACTACAAACCACTCAGAATTAGTAGGATTTTTAAACTACTTCAAACTTTTATTAACATGATTTATCTGTCTTTCTTTTGAATATCTTCTAAGGAGATTTAATTTTGTTTAAGTTTGGCGCAGTACACCTAATTCTGTCTCTTGAGCTACTTTCTCTCTGTATGCCTGTTAAGGCAGAGAGGTGCGATTGTTCTTGTTTTCCAATGGCGACATCTATGGCCAAGAATTCGACTTCTGCCACACCCGTTGATAAGGCAGACTCATTCATACACCCATAGATCGTAATTTTGACCTGAATCAGACAATGATCAATCTCCAATTTAGTACCCCCAGCGGTATTGATTTCTTATGGGAACATGGAGGGTTTTGCAACTCGACAGATTTAACGTGCTTCAGTCTTGAGCTATTAAACTCTTCTTTCAATCCAGTCTAAACTTCATATCTCAACATTAGTTCTTACGCTGTCCTATTGTGATACTAGTTAATATGTTTAATTTGGATTAGCATGCTTAATAATTTATCTGTATTCTATTGTATTCAAACTTTTAACATTCTCAAAGTTAAGAGAAAAATATTAAGAGCAGAATGAGCTACAATTGTAAAATGAACAACATTTTTCTTTAGGAATTAAATAGAACTGCTGCCAAATAAAATTAATAAAAACAAATCTTTGAATGTCATAAGGAATCAAATATTCTTATAATGAAAAAGAAGCCTAAAAAAAAAGGATAGGTCAGGCAAAGAGACTGAATTTAAGCAGAACATGATGAAAAGATCAAGATGAGGAAAATATGAAGAGACTGAGAGTTTCACTAAAAAAATATAACTGATTGTGGATAATAGAGAAAAGTCTTAAATTAGATTAGGGTCCTTCAAGAGCTTTATCACTAATGGTGATAAAAATGAATTATTTGTAATAAAATTCACATGAAATACAATATAGGGTAAAGTTAACGGCTACAACTATTGTTACCTTTGCTATAAATGATATGTTTTTCCAGTTACCAGTACTCATACTAATTTGTCCCTGCTCTATTCTTGGCAAAATTGTGTTCATATCTTCATTTGGTCCTTTAACAAAAGGAGTGCACCTAAAAAAATTTTAATTATTAAAAATACTTTGTTAAATTTTTTTCCCAATAACCTTAATTCGATATTACCCAAAATTATAATTTAATTTTCTTAAATTAATACACAGATAATAGTACAGAAAACAATAAGAAATACAAATAAAAACTAATAAAGTAAATCGATTTTGATACTATAAACAAATATGCCAGATTAAATTTCTGCATATGATTTGCCAAATTGTATGTCAAAATTTAATCTGGTATAAGCTCTGTGGCACAAAATAATGTTAATTTAAATTTTCTGTTGTTTTGTTCAAGGATATAGAAAAAGTAATGATAATTTTTACACATGAATGCATTATTCTAAAACAGTATCTCACCCGCAAATCACAAAATTTTTTATGAAAAAGCAAGAAATTCATAAAAAGTAATCTTTAACATTAACAAAAACAAAGATTGCTACATCTTGAAATTCAAAAATTACTTGATATAGTACAAAAAAGATTTTTTTAAGATTTCGTCTTTGCTTCGTTTAGTTTCAAGAAACACAATATTCAGGCATGAACAAGAGTTTTGAGGAGATTTATACAATGCATGACTTTCAACCTTAAAAAAGTACAAAGCTCACCACCAATCAAAACTCTATCTTTAAGTGGACAATAGTTTAAGTTTCTACAAATAGGTTTTGTAGGGCAACAGTTCCTAAATGGTGTTTGGTGGAAGGGTAAAAGGGGGTTCAATAAGCAATTTGATTTATTTGGTTCATTTTCATATGTAAATCCCCAAAATAAATTTAAAACTAAATTAGATCCAGGAATGTGAATTCAACTGTAAGATAGAAAACCTAAGTATAGGAATGAAAAATTTCATTCTTCTTATTAAATATTTTCAAAATAAGGTAGACTTTTATAGGTCAATATACTCACAACTGTTTTTACATACTTGATTATTTATAAAGTATATTTGCTGAAAAAAGTTCAATTATTTAATGTCCCATAACTGAAAAAAAAAATTAAAACTACTGGTGTAAAGGATAATCAGCTGCCAATTTTAGAGAGATTTATGCTTAAATTAGGACTTCAATGGGAGAAATGACCACAGAGGCAGAAGATATGGCCTTCATGATAACTCCAAACGTGATTTATGGGAATTTTTACATTTACAAAGCTGGCAATTCAGATTTTATTTCTTGTGTTTTCTATCTGGTTACGTGACAAAAGTTGATGATGGACGACTTAGAGTTCCTCCACATTTTATTGAAAAATTGAATACAAAAATACAAGCCAATGTCTCTTCTATGCATATCATTTTCGATTACTCTTTTATATTTTTGTCTTCTTTGATAAACTTACTAATAAATACTTCATTACAATACTCTCTAAAAGAGCCAGAGTGGCTCCAGAGATAGAGTGTTCGAATTCCAATGAGGTGATCAATCATTAGACCATCGCTAGGATTCGACCCCAGCGATGGATGGTTGATATGAATTTCGCACTCGGCTCATGCATCATGGGTTGGAGTTTTCCTTTTCATGTACTGCAAATGCCAGTTAGTTCCATCAAAAGGTCCTCCACAAAGGCAAACTTATCCCAATACTTGATTCAGGTGTTTCTGGATTGGGTTCAAAATTACAAGGCTATGGTGTTGAAAATTAGTAGTCGAAAACCCAAAGCTGGGTTGGTTGTTCAATGACGGTAATAAAATAAAATATTCTCTAAAAATACTTTTATAACAATATGCAAATTAACTGTTTTTTTGTGAAAATAATGCTTTTAAATTATATTTTTTTCCAGCCTAATTTTAAAATCTTAAATTTTTAAAGATGGATATTTAATTTTAAAGATTAGTAAAGCGAAAAAAAAAAAAGAAAAAAGATCAAGCATTCCTGAAAAATATATAGTTCAAATATAATGCTGTGATTTGTAGCAAAAATGCACATGACAACTTTTACTTTTTTGAGGATTTTACAATTTACAGTGTATCAGCATTTCTAAAGAAAACAATCATAAAATATCATTTCAGGAGTAAAATCATAAATGCAAGATGCTTAAGTATGAAAATTGCGAGTAGATAAATTATACTACTCAATAAGAAATACTTTGAAAAAATTGGATTGAAATAAAGATTTTAATTGATAAAGAAGTTTGCTAAAGCTGACTTTTCAATAAAAAAGAATTTTTAGGGAAAAATAAAATCTCTTTCCAGTGACTAACTCAAATCTTTGTTTAAAAAAAAAGTAGAAAAATTTTATTGCGGGTCAATTTTTGTTTTGTAGAAGATGAAATACTTGTCCTAGTATTTGTCTAAATAAAAACTAATTAAAAAAATATCATTTAGCAAAATATTGTCTACGAAATTGTTTATTAAAGTAATAACCACCTTTGACAGGTATGTTAGATACAGTGAAGACTTTTAAAATGTATTATTTTTTTTACTGTGCTAAAATTCAACCAAAGTACTTATTATTTATTTTCAAAAAATAATTTTATCTATAAAAGGATAAAATTAGTTATAGTGGCTGAAATCAGCAATCACATTATAATATTATAACAACATTGACAAAATTTAAGAGAGCCATTAATAATAACTTTACAATTCAAAATTTTCTTTCTCGCTAATTTTAGAAAATTTTCAATTACTATCCAAATTTTTTTCGACAATTAAGAAATAAACAAACAAGAGCAAAACAATATGTGCTCTAAAGTAAGTGTCAGTTTCATGTCAAATAACTGACATACACATGATATCAGTTTCCCTTGCTAAGTTTAAAATCCTCATGTTAAAAGAAATTTTTATCTTATTTAATTAAACTAATATAAAGCAAAAGTATAAAAACGTTTTAGTTACATTACTTCTGTTTACTAAGGAAAACAACATACCCTGTAAGCATTATGCTCAACATAACACCCATACTCCAAACATCACAAGCTTCACCATATCCTTTTCTCTTTAAAACTTCTGGTGCAGCGAAATTGAGAGTATAACAAGGTGTCATCAACAGTCCATTCTCTGCTTTCATTTGCTTGGCAAATCCAAAATCAATTATGCGTAATGATTGTGGGTCACTATTTGCATACATTATGTTAGAGGGGTTTAAATCCCTATGGACAACCTAAAACACAAAAAAGCCTACATTTAACTTTCTTTCAATCAATAGTTACTACAAAATATTTAAAATCAAGTCAAAAATACTATTTTAAAAACATTAATTCCAAAAGTAAATTATTCTTAGCCAGTTTTAAAACAAATTCAATTGTAATAAAATAAAGTTTTAAAACCAAAAACATTAGAATTCATTAAATAAAATTAACATTTATTTTGGACATTGTTGCACAGTATCATGGCTATACTCAAACAGGGAGGGACGACCAGTGAAAACTGTCCAAAGGACAAGTACTGCTGAGCTCCTAATCTAAATTCCTTAGAAAAAGTACGGTGTTTTCTTTATTAAATTTTTTTAAACTACAAAGTTGTAGAGAATTTTTATATTCATGCATATATAACCAGTAAGTTTAGTAAAAATAAAACAAGTGGGAGATATTTTAATATGTTTATAGAAACAGATATGCCGAGAGTCAAAATGTAAACTACATTTTTTTCAGACTTTTAACTATGAGACAACAAGTTCGTCTGGCCGAAGTTCTTCAAATAAGAAGAATAAGCCAATAGAAAAAATTGGAGGAAAAGTAGGACAGAAAAACTAAATGTTTAAAACATAAGAAAAATAAATTTCACAAACCTTTCATGAGCTCTTACCATATTATCATGTAAATAAAGAACTGTTTTGGCAATAATTTCAAAAATGGCACTCGCTTCTCGTTCACTGTAGAAGTTCTGATTATCCAGCTTATCAAGCAATTCACCACCATTTAGTAATTCCATAACTAAATAAATAGTTTTTTCATCTTCAAACACCTATGTCATTAAAATGATAAGAATTCATTAATAAAATGCCTTTTTTCAAAGTATTCATCACATAATGAAATATTTCATAAATAGTTGTTACACATTTATACATTGTGTAATCACATCCCAAAATTTCAAACTTTGAATGAAATTTTCTAAACAGTTTTTCAGAAATGACTTTTTTTATATAGGAATTTTTAGTACTATGAAACTATTCAATCAATTATTTAGATGAAATCTTGAGTATTGTCATTTAAAATTAAATAATTCAAATGGTGTAAAAATGTGTAGTATCTTACAATTCAAAATGTTTTGATCAGAATTAAATAGTAAATAATCCTAAAAATCATATTATGTATGAAATTATCTTTAGATAAATAAGTCTTATGAGAGCAAAAAGTTTTTAATTCATTAAAATAGTAATAGAGAAGGATTAAAACTTCTGACAGCTGTGGTACATAAGTGTCCGTGACATTCTCTTCAGCTGCATCAGCATATTTATGATTTTTTTCAAGAGTCTTTATAATTTTTCTGAATGGGACATCATCATCATAGTTGGCCAGGCAGCCCAATGTGGGCCAATGGCTTCCAAAGAAGATTTCTCCACAACGATTTCAGATTTATATCTTTGATCTCCAATTCTTTTCATTAATTTCAAGGAAATCAGACTCCAACAAATCAGCTTATCTCAACCGGGGCCGGAATGGGATATAATTCAAACTAAATCCACCAAACTTATATTTAATAGTGCAAATAGATGGCTAAAGGTTTCTGAAGTTGAACAATTTTTAAGAAATTTCAGCACTCGTCAAACTGGGGTTGTAACAAAAAACATTTAATGATGTCAAAAAGAGAGGATATTGATATGGAGCTGCTTATAAACTCAAGCATCAATCATTTGATATTTTCGGTCTTTTAGATATGATTCCTACTCAATTTCAGAAACTAAAATTCTGAACTCCTTCCGAAACAAATTTCAATAAAATTCTATACATGTTAGAACAATTTAGTTTTTATCAAATAAACACTAGAAATAATAAGAAAAAATAATAAAATAAAATAATAAAATAAAATATTTTAAAATTTCTTTTAAACTTACTTCATACAAAGTAACAATATTTGGATGCTTGCCGTAACGAAATAAAATTTCTATTTCTTCAGTGCAATCGCTAAGATTGGATTTCTGTACCGCATTCTTATTTATCTCCTAAACAAAACAAAAAAAATTACAAAACAATATAAACATATATGTAGGCAAATGTTTTCATTATTTATTTAGCTTAAAAAACTGTTCTGGTTGATAAAAAATAGCTGAATATGCATAGTTTCGATGTTGAGTTTCCATGACATTAATATATAAATATTAATTTATTCATTAATGTTATTATAAAAAAAATTATGGAGTTTAGTCTAATGATAAATTTAAAATAAAATAATTCTTGAAGAAATATTAATAAAATATTAAATTCATTATATTTAAACGTATCATACATAAACTATTAGTAATAGGAATAAGTGACATATCTTAGTACAACTGAGTCTTTAAAATATAGTTGAATACAGTGAAACCTCTCGGGTGCGATCAGTCTGTTCCACAGTAAAATGGTCTATGATGGAGGTTGGTCGTTCTTAAAGGTTACCTCCATTGATTTCAAAATTGTTATCGAAGGTGTCACAGTGATCTGCGGCATTTTTTTAAACATGGTTTTCCTATTCTTTACTTCAATCTTTAAATTGATGTAATTACTTTTTAATTTGCTTTCCTGTTGTAATTTTTAGCTTAATGATTTTTTTATAATTAATTTTAACTATTTACCAACTTTTTTTAACTTTTAAGCGCCATCTAATTTTATTTATCCTTCAATTAAGTTTTAGTCTTTGACTCCTTATCCAATTGGTTTTTTGCATCATTCTTCTCCTTTCTCCCCCAGCTTGTTGTATTTAATGGGGTTTCCCTTCTTGCGGTTACGGCTCACCCTGACTGGTCAATTCCCCCAATCCTACCTTAAAATCTACTTTTCACAACCATTTTAATTTTTGTTGAAATGTTTTGTAAAATAAAAGTTGTTTTTGCCCATCATCTTCTGGCGTGTATTCACCTTGTGTCTTGATTCAATTTTTCTTCACTTCTCTTCAGGTGTTCCTCAACATTATGGGCGAGTAACTCATTTTCTTTACATTTTGTCTGTTTGTTATAGAGCACTACCCCAGTACTTATTTGTATCATTATTTTTAAAATACTTGTACTTCTCTTCATTACGCGTCTGTAATTATACATATATTTGTTCCCCCTTTGTCTCTTACCCTCCCTCTGGTTTTAAGCTTCTTATTTCATTTTATTATTGTTATACATCATTTCCTTCTTTTTTCTTTTCTTTTTACTACTTCTTTATTAATACCTTCCTTTTATTTCACCCTAAAATGACCGACAAGAGCCTATGACGGTTATTGTGCATAACTCTCTGTATCAACCACTAAATTTATTACTTACCATTACAAGCCTTTCTTATATCTTTTTTTAACCATTTCCCTAAAATTTTATAACTTACGATCCTTTTCATTTTTATTCTCTAAACATTCCAATATAATATTATTCTTTAAACTTTCCCATATTTATGCACTAAGATCTAATCTTAAACACCCAATTAAAATAAATAATATATTTAACACTATAACAGAAGGTACATGATTTTTTTGCAAATGATTTTAATTTCAATCAGCGCCATTTTGTTGGCGCAAAAATGCCACTTCTATTGAGGTCATGAAAAGAAGGATCAATGAATAAAAGTTTGCGTCTATAAAAATTATCCCAACTGATACAATTATGTGTAAAAACTAATTTACCAAATTATGAATGATGAAGCTATTTTAAATAAATAAAGCAGTTATATTTTTTGTTTAAGTTTGCATTTAATTCAATATCACAAAAATTCGCTTCGAAAGGTGAGAAGAGATTTGTTCATTTAAGATGCTTGTTTTTTTCTAAAAAAATTTTTTTTTCTTCTTCAAATTTAACTTTTAACTAAAAAAAAATAATCATCGATAGCAGCATCTTTAGCATTATCTGAATGCAACATAAGGTTGTATCGTCAAAAAGAGCTGTTTAAATAAGAGCCTCACACAAATATTTTGATTACATTTTAACTTACTCATTTTTTATATTTTTACGAGTTTCCTTATTTGACTTTTTTCTGCATTTGGTGCAGACGTTTTCCTGGTCATTAAGAGAGGTTTCAATGGTCTCTCCTAAAGGTTTTCTTCAACACAAGGACTATGGAAAAAATTCTATGCCTCCCAAAAGTGGTTGCTACATAGAGGTGGTCTTTCTTGTGAGAAGTTTCACAGTATGATATTAAAAAGTGTAAATGAAAATGTGTTTACATAGAAAAATTAAAGAGTAAAATATTAGAGCGATTAAACAATTTTACTTAAGAAGAAATTAAACAAAACACTTACTTTAACAGCATATAATTTTCCAGTAGATATGTGTATACATTTTTTGCATATTGAAAAACCTCCCATTCCAATGGGTTCCAGTGTTTTATATTCCTTTGAAAAAGAAGTCTTACACAATTGCAGTTCAACCTAATAAATAGAGTAAGATTATTTGATTAACATGGTTGAGGTTTGTAGCTCACCTTAAGTTTCTTACATAAAATTTTCTAAGGTTTATCTGCCCGGGGTGAGCTAAAACTTAAATTCTAGAAGTAATAGCAACGGCTAAAACAAAATTTTTTACATTCTTCTAAATATAAAGGTTGCCCAAATACAAATAAAAAGTCCATCAGTATAATTGTGACGTAAAAAAAACAGTGATTATGGCATCACCATAAAGGGTTATAAAGTGCATCTTAGATTGTATACAACTATCTAGTAAATTTATTTCAAGGCTTTAAAATAAATATAAAATTGTACTATAAGTGGATGATCCCATAGCCGAACAATAGCTTTAAGTAATGCTAACATTTATTGTCGAATGATAACTGTTACTGGTAAGAACCGTCTAGAACAAAAAGTTGTGAAAAAATGGTGTAAAAGTTTTCGTGAAGGACAGACATCAATATCAGAACTTACAAGACCAGGGCAAGCAAGCGACAGTGATTTTCAATGAATCTATAGGTGATGTAGATAAAATGAATAAATGTAATTACCACTCTTGCACTGTTAATGCAGAATTTCTGACACTGTTGTGTCTACTTTTCATTTGAATAGTCCTTATAACATCCTNAAATTAGCAAATAATTTAAATTAGTGAAATTTGAAAAATCATCAAAGAAAAATTTCCAGCTTTTCTTTAAAAATCCCTGATTTTTCCAGGTTTTTTCCAGTATAAAAAAAATTCCCTGATAATTCCAGGTTTTCAAGGTTTTCCAGGTGAGTGGCCACCCTGTATTTAATGGGGCTTCCCTTCTTGCAGTTAGGGCTCTCCCTGATTGGTCAATTTCCTCAAACCTACCTTAAAATCTACTTTTCACAACCATTTTTCGAGACATTAAACCTCTGGGACTCTTTTTTTTTTTTTTTAGATACATATTTTCCTTTTATAAATTCTTACCCTGGTGAATTTAATTAGAAATTTTTCTGTTGTTACGAAATTCGACTTTCTTTTTTCTTTCTTTTGATGATTCAGCATTCCCCCCCCCCCAATTTTATTCTTTTAGTTCTTATTTTATTTTGTGCTATCGATTTACGCAAGGTCGCAATGCGATTGTTAAAGATATGCTTTAATTTTTGCTGTAATGTTTTGTAAAATAAAAGTTGTTTTTGCCCATCATCTTCTGGTATGTATTCACTTTGAGACATGATTAAATTTTTCTTCCTGACTTCTCTTTAGGGTTGCTCAATGTTATGGCTGAGTAACTCATTTTCTTTACATTTTGATTCTTTTTTTTTTCCAGAGCACAACCTCAGTAGTTATTTATATCATTATTTTTAAAATACTTGTACTTCTTTTCATTACGCGTCTGCATTTATATATATATTTGTTCCCTCTTTGTCTTTTACCCTCCCTCTCATTTTTTTAAAATTATTGTTATACATCATTTCCTTCTTTTTTATTTTCTTTTTACTACTTCTTTATTAATACCTTCCTTTTATTTCTCCCTAAAATGATCGACAAGAGCCTATGAGGGTTATTGTGCATGACTCTCTGTACCAACCACTAAATTTATTACTTACGATCACGAGCCCTTACTATATCTTTTTTAACATTTTCCCTAAAATTTAGGTCGATTTCGATTTAAATTAAGATCTTTTTCATTTTTATTCTTTAAAAATTCCAATATAATATTATTCTTTAAACTTTCCCATATTTATTCACTAAGATCTAATCTTAAACACCCTATTAAAATAAATAATATTTTTAACACTATAACAGAAGGCACATGAATTTTTTGCAAATGATTTCAATTTTAGTCAGTGCCATTTTGTTGGTGCAAAAATGCTTCTTCTGTTGAGGTCATGAATTGAAGAATTGATGATTAAAAGTTATAAGGGTCTATAAAAATGATCCCAACTGATATAATTATGTGTAAAAACAAATTTACCAATTATGAATGATGAAGCTATTTTAAATAAATAAAGCAGTTACGTTTTTTGTTTAAGTTTGCATTTAATTCAATATCATAAAAATTAGCTTTAAAAGATGAGAAAAGGTTTGATTATCTGAGATGCTTGTTTTTTCTAAAAATATATATTTTTTCAAATTTAACTTTCGCCTCTAAAAGTAAATCATTGACAGCAGCATCCTTAGTATACTCTGAATGCAACATGAGGTTGTATCGTCAAAAAGAGCTCTTTAAATAAGAGCCTCACACAAATATTTTGATTACATTTTAATTCACTTATTTGTTTTGTTAAATTTTTTTTGGATATTTTTTAGAGTTTCCTTATTTGACTTTTTCCGCATTTGGTGCAAATGTTTTCCTGGTCATTAAGAGAGGCTTCAATGGTCTCTCCTAAAGGTTTTCTTCAACACAAGGTCTATAGAAAAAAGTCTGTGCCTCCCAAAAGTGGTCGCAAATAGAGATGGTTGCTACATAGAGGTGGTCTTTCTTGCGAGAGGTTTCACAGTATGATATTAAAAAG
The DNA here is from genome assembly GCF_043381705.1 of Parasteatoda tepidariorum. Classification (NCBI taxonomy): domain Eukaryota; kingdom Metazoa; phylum Arthropoda; class Arachnida; order Araneae; family Theridiidae; genus Parasteatoda; species Parasteatoda tepidariorum. The sequence goes on from NC_092207.1 coordinate 88,419,233, forward strand.
TATATATGAAAATGCGTTTACATAGAAAAATTAAAGAGTAAGATATTAGAGCGATTAAACAATTTTACTTAAGAAGAAATTAAACAAAACACTTACTTTAACAGCAAATAATTTTCCAGTAGATATGTGTATACATTTTTTGCATATTGAAAAACCTCCCATTCCAATAGGTTCCAGTGTTTTATATTCCTTTGAAAAAGAAGTCTTACACAATTGCAATTCAACCTAATAAATAGAGTGAGATTATTTCCTTAACATTTTCAGAAGTACATATTAAAATTTTACTATTAAACTACACCATTTATTAGATTAGACTAGTTTATTTGATTTACTAGTATTAACTTTGATTAAGATGGCTGAAGTTTGTAGTTCACCTAAAGTTTCTTACATAAAATATTCTAAGGTTTATCTGCTGGGGTGAGTTAAAACTTAAATTCTAAAAGTAATAGCAATGGCTAAAACAACATTTTTTATACTCTTCTAAATATAAAGGTTGCCCAAATAAAAAGTCCATCAGTGTAATTGTGACGTAAAAAAACAGTGATTATAGCATCACCATAAAGGGTTATAAAGTGCATCTTATATTTTATACAACTATCTAGTAAATTTATTTTAGGGCTTTAAAATAAATATAAAATTGTGCTATAAGTGGATGATCCCATAGCCAAACAATAGCTTTATGTAATGCTATTGTAATGTAATTGTTGAATGATAACTGTTACTGGTAAGAACCGTCTAAAACAAAAAGTTGTGAGAAAATGGTGTAAAAGTTTTTGTGAAGGACAGACATCAATATCAAAACTTACAAGACCAGTGCAAGCAAGCGACAGTGATTTTCAATGAATCTATAGGTGATGTAGATAAAATGAATAAATGTAATTACCACTCTTGCACTGTTAATGCAGAATTTCTGACACTGTTGTGTCTACTTTTCATTTGAATAGTCCTTATAACATCCTCTTTTTTTTAAAAAAAAATTGCTAATAATTTATGACTAAGTTAATACTTTATGAAATTTAGTTACAGTGAATGATATTAATTTACTAAGTAAGCAAAAGATAAAATATCTTAAGTACATCAGTTACATAAACTCTTTGCATTTAAACGAAACTAATGATATAACTTGAATTTACATTACATAAATCTTCAAATGATTAATGTTATATCTAAAAATGTAAAATACTTCAATATACATTTTTCATTGTAATTAGATGACAGATACATCAACCAGGATATATAAAATACATACTCTGTTATAAATATTGGAAACTTCATGTCCATCAAACAAGTTACTCTCAATATAGCTAAAACCTCTAAACAATTCATGAGCAGTAGCACTAGCTGGTACACCAGGAGAATCTGAAATATAATTTCATAAGTTATAAAATTATGAGTTACAAAATAAGAATTGTCTTTTTTTCAATATTTACCACAAAGGTTTACAAGAGGTACTAAAAATTAATGATGATCTGAAAAATGAATACTGAATTGAGATAGAAATGTAGAGTCTGCTGTGTTCTGTTAAAATAACCATCTTATCACTAATTTTAAAACCGATAACACAAAGTGTGTCTACAAAGCATGATGTTAAGCAAGAAATTATAAAAAAAGATACCTTCAAATTAACAACAATGTGGTGCAGTCTGAAGACAAAATTAACAGAAACCCAAGCAAAGATTTCAGTAGCAATGGTCTGACATATTGCAAAACACATTGTTTTGTGGTATTGCTTTTATGATGTTTTGTTACTTTTATCTTTGCTGCATTGCTATAATTACTTTAAAGTTTTATTTCTCTTTCATAAGTTTTCACCTGCCCTTAAATAATTTAGCCAAAAATAAAAAAGAAATAGCAAGTATAGCCCTACTTATTTTGTGATGGTGGTAACAGCCAATAAGAGTTGAGTATGCTTTGGGGGCTTGGTTAGAGGAGGTGAGAAAAAAGGAAATGACACACATGGTTTTGGAGAGCTGAGGAGAAGATACAAAGATATGAGGACCCTCAACAGCTAAGTTACATTATAAAATTTTCTATCACCCCATAATTATTTATTTATTTATTTATTAATTAGCAGTGCAGCTTCATAATGTATAATTTCATGTTAAAATTTTTATGTACCTATTATTAATTGGAATGAATGCCTTCCTGGAACAAAATTTGTAACTCTAAATATCTTAAATGATCTATATTAAATAAATAGTTTTAACACCTTGTAATTAGTGATCATTCTAATGATCTTGTTATCTTCCTTAAGAGTATATTATTTTTAATTGTTATTCATTTGTATTCTTATCTTAATGTGTGTGGTGATGAACTGAACATCACCACAGTTTTATAATTTACTACACTTGGCAGCACCATCTGTTGATAAACTTGTAGCCAGTTTTGAAATACAGTGAGAACAAATATTCCAGTTCAGGGAGCAAAATAACGCTATCTGCGAAACTACTAAGTACATCGCTATCTGCACAATTATTTAGTACAATCTCCTTTTAATTTTGAAAACAGCATTGGAATAAATTCAGGTACAGAAAACAAATGAAAGCTATCAATAAAATTCCAATATGAAATCTTCTTCAAAATTTCTTCAATTTTAAAAATTGTTGGATAATTTTTTGACACCTTGTAATATACCATACAATATACAAAAGTTACATATCAAATACATTAAAAATTGTGAAGAAAAGTATAAATATTTTTAAAACGTTATAAACTACAGTGAAATTTTTAGAATGAATCAGATTAGTTTTCAGAGTTTATAAAAGTTAATATAAATTTTAAAAATTTAAATTTTCCTTTTTAGAAGCATATTTTTAAACCAGTAACACCAATTATTTTATTTATTTGATGGTAAGAGTACAAATTGAAACTATCTTTACAAATAATCTTGAATTTAAAACAAGGAAATATGTTAAGGGTTTTTGTTTACTTTTTTATAATGATATAAATAAAATAATTAGATTTAAAGAGCTGTAGTTTTAAACATAATATTTAAACAAATTAGTTACATTGAAGTTTAATAAGATTAAGGCCATTATGTTGTATTTTACCACACACTTTAGACGCTATCTTTAAACACTTTCTAACACACATACATGTACAGTATGCAAAATAAAAAACAGATTGCCCTGAATAGCTTTTGATCTAATGATTCAATCTTCACATTCTAGGACTCAATCTAAATGGTTCGAGGGGGTGACCTTAACTATGCTAATTAATTATCGCAGACAATATTTTGAGTTACAAAACAAGACAAAAAAACTTACTTTCTCAGAATAATCATACCTTCCTATTGATGGATTCGGATTGCTGACACCCAAAATATAGGAGGTATACTTTGGGTGTCTCGAGAACTTTTCCAACAAAATAAAAAACTTTTGCATAAAATTTTATAATTCATTTATACAAAGATAATTTCAGGCAAAGAAATAAATTTTTGTAAATATTTATTACCTTTTTTAATAATAGTTAAAAAAATTTGAATTGTAGGGTGTAAAATTTTTTTCATCATTTAAAAGTATTTAATTTTACATGGCAAAGTTGGTCAAATAGCTTCTGCAAAATCGAATTTTAAAAAAGTCATATAGTTAAAAATATATAAGTTATAAAAGTATAAGTTATAAAATACATATAATAAGTTATATAATACATATAAAATACATAAGTTATAAAAAACAGATAGTTATAAAATAAATTTCCTATAAATTGTTCCCCTGATTTTGTTCAAACTTTGTATTTTGTCATTTAAAATTTTATTCTTTAAAATGATGCAAAAACTTGTATATCTTATACAATTCATAATTTTTTGACTATTATTAAATAAAAAAATAAATATTTTCTAAAATTTTTTTTTTGTGCATGGAATTACCTTTGAATAAAATTTTTTTTATAATTGTGAGCAAAAATCCTTCAATTTGATTAAGAAGTTATCGAGATATGACAAAAACACAAAAATAAAATTAACATTCATCACCTCTGATCGCTCTTCTGACACAAATACGGGGACCATATTTTCCGAATTGTGGCTACCCCTTATGTTTTGGGGGTCAGAAATCCGAATTCGTTGGAAAAAAAGGTAAGTTTATATAGAGAAAGTACGTTCTTGAATATGATTTCGTAACTTAAAATATTATCTGCATTATTTAAATAGCATATTGAGGTCACCCACTTGAACCATTAAGAATGCATCCTAGAATGTGAAGATCAGATCATTAGATCAAAAGTTATTCAGGGTGGTTCTTTTTTTTGGCGTACTGTGCATGGAATGTATATAAAAATCACATTAATTTTAATATATATTGAAAATTATTTACTATTTAAAAATTAACCAATGAAGGAAACAAAATTACAGCAAATTAAATTCAATTTCCTTATTGTAAGTAACAAAACAATGTTTTCACTTACTTGTTCTAACAGTGTTTTATATGAACACAATGCAATCACAATTAAACATTTTAATTATCGAGTTACAGAAATTTATTAATTCAAAAACATTACAATTTTATCCTATATCATTGATCAATATAGTTAAGTTTTCATTTCTTTTCAAATCTTCAAAGAATTATTTAATGCTTTTTTTAAGCCAAATCCAATTTATTTATTTCAGTAAGACGTCTAAAAGATTTCTTAATACAATTCAAAGATTTTTCAATACATATAAAATTATTGTTTAAAAACAGTTAATTATCTTATGGATGAAAAGTGTAATTTACCGGCATTAACTTCCTGCGTAGTTCTTTCACATATATTCGGAGGAGCAGCTGGTATAAATGGTGGTTTAACTTCCTTTGCATACAGTTTAACAAAATCGATGGCAGCAAAGAAACAATGTTTTCGCATTTCAGGACCAGTTGCTGAAAAAATATGAAATTAGTAAATTTCGAAAAAAAAAAACAAACAAACAAATAAACATTTAAAAAAGGAAACATTAATTCTTACATAATCTATTGTCTGGATTGCGCTTGAATAGGCAGCGTAGCAAACTTTGAGCAGGTTCACTAAGGTAATAAGGCATCTGTAATCTAGCTCTAAATTATATACAAAAATAATATAATTGAGTTAAAAATAAACTATGAAAACAATATATACCCGTTATTTAAATTTAATCCGAACTTACTTTAATATCTGATCCATAGTCTGTTTTTTATTTGAGGAGTGGAAAGGAAGTGACCCAGTTAGCATTTCAAACTGCAATAAACAATTAATAACAGAAACTATTTTGGTAATAACTATTACATACCATTATAAAAAGTTATCATTAAAGGGAAATGTTACCTTACCATTAATACTCCAAATGACCACCAATCAGCAGCCGTAGTATGACCTTTACGACTCACAACCTCGGGTGCCATGTACTCAACAGTACCACAAAAAGAAAAAGCCTTTTCGTTGTTTAACGATTCTTTACACAGACCAAAATCAGTGAGGCAAATGTGACCATCTTCTCCTAAAAGGATACTAAAAGAGAAATATATTAAACATAGTCAATTTTCTAACAAATTGAATTCATAACTCTAATTCTAACTATAACTTAATTTTTCATTTGGACAGTGTTTGCTTAGGTTCCTCACTCTTATATAGTCAAAAAATATATATTCGATTTTTTTTTAAACTGCCAGGAGCTTATTGTATTAAGTTAAACACAGTCTGCAAACAGTTACAAGCATAATAAAATATTAAAATAGTTGTTTAGGGTTTTCTTAAATTATCAAACCAGTAATATGACCTTCACAACTCAGATGCCATGCACTCAACAGAACCACAAAAGAAACTTTTTTCTTTATTAGTTTAATGATTTGATGGAAAAAAAATCCTTAAAGGCTTAAAATTGTAATGTACATCAACTATTGTGTATTTAGTAGAATCTTAACATTTATAAGGATAAATAAGTGATGCAGTATATAAGTTTTAAGAGTGATGTAATAATATCTTACAGTTTCCGTTGATCTCGGGCAACTAAAATTTAATCCAGACTACCATAAAATAAATATTAGTGGGCCCATGGAGAAATAATTGATGTAAATGATAGTATGTTGCTTTGTTTTTTGTTTGTTTATGTAAATAGACCAACAAAAATGTTTACAGACTAGCATTATCTTTCAGTTGCTGGTTTTTCAAACCAGTGACTAAATTTTCTTAATTTCTGCATAACCATGTCTTTATGAGATGATTTAGAAATGAATAATTAAAATGAAATATTTTATATCAATTGTAGAGCATTTGAAGCATGGATTTGAAAATTATAATTAAGTCTAGTAAAAAGTGCATATTTTTTAAATAGTATAGACATTAACAGGAAATTAACAGAAGTTTACAGTTGGTAGTTGCACACAAACACTGACACATTTTATTTCATAACTAAAATAAGAAAAACAATTGACATTTTCAAATCAAATTAATCAATTTTGGTTTGTTTAGCTTTAGAAATTTCAAACTCTCAGAAAATAATTAAACAAATAATGTAAAAACATAAAATTTGGCTTTGTTAGACATTTTTTAATGGCAAATTTCATTATTTACACCCATAAAGCTAGTATGTTTTATGAAGAATTGCAGTTTATAAAATAATTGCATTATATAGATCTCCTACTGTAATAAAAAAAAATTATTATTTCAGAAAGAAAAATGAATAAAATTACTTTTCAGGTTTTAAGTCCCTATAAATGATTCCTAAACTATGTAAATGCTCAAGAGCTAAAACCAATTCAGCAAGATAGAACTTTGAATCATCCTCTGTAAACATAACCTATGAAAAATAAAAAAAGGAAAAAAAATTACCCTATAAATTAATTTTTTATAAATAAATAAACAAAATCTCCCCTATTTAAATATTTTACTTACATCTTTGCTTAACCTGGAGAATAGATCACCACATTTTAAGTAGTCTAAAATAAGGTACAGTTTACCTTCTGTTTGAAAAGCTGAAATAAATATTGATAAAAATTTTAAAAAGAAATTGATCACAAAAATTTATTATAAAAATTAAGATTTCAATTAAGACAACACAGACAAATTTATCCATCTTTACAAGTAAAAGAACATCAATTTTTATTAATAAATTATATGTATTGAATAGACTGTTTCACGTATAAAGCCAGAAACTTAGAGGATTTATAAATAGCTTATATTTTTATTATTTTTCAATGTTACATTTATTTATCATAAAACTAAATACTCCTATTAGATGATAAACACAATCAGAAAATGCAAAATAAAATAAACAGATCATTGAACAAATTTGACCTAATGGTCAAAAGTTTACAGCTTATTAAAATGTGGCCTTAATGGATTAAAGCATCCACCTTAAATATGCTAATTAATTAGTTAAAACAGAAAAATTAAGTGCTTTTTTTATAGAACAAAAATGAGAAAAAAAGTATGGACAGACGCTGCTGCAATCAACAAATACTTTAATATCAATCCAAAAAATAAAAGGTCAGAGAAGTTAGAAGTTTAAATTTCTTATTGACTATTTTTAGAGATTATTTTTCCATCTGGCAAATGCTTAAACAAATTGTATTTGTTTTGCACAAAATTCTTATTAAATTTTTTACATTAACCAAAACTACATATTTTTAAATGACAGTTTAACAGATCTTGTGATATAAACATTCAAAAGTCTTATTTTTGAATTAATTTTCATTTCTCAATTCAGACTATTTTGTTTAAATTTATATTTAAAGAATTAAAATTATACAATAAAAGAAAATGTTAACATTTTTAAACTATTGTCTTTAATTAAGATATCAATAACATAAGTATTAATTCAGTGAAAAAAATTATTTTCGGATTTAAAGTATGCTAAAAGAAATGTAAATTACTACACTCAATTAACATTGTTAGGTAAACAAATGGTTTTTGGTAAGACTATTATTCAGAATAAAAAAAAAAATAATGTAAGAACAGGGTGTGTGGCCAAATCTCAAGGGTACAAGGGACGTTTAAAATTTTTTTTTTCAATTTTTGAGCTACAATTTTAAAATTTACAGCATTTAGTTGTTGCATCTTAAACAGACTAAGCATGAAGTTTGGTGATGATTGCTCAATTAGTTTAAAAATAAATTAAATTTTAATTTTAAAATAAGCACCTTTAGAGTACTTTTAAGCACTCAAAAAATATTTTTAAGCACTATATATATTAAAAAAATATAAAATAATTTTCAAAGACTCAAGTTTATCATGATCATGATTATGATAAAATAACTAGTTCCTGACAAAGAATTCTTTTCTTGATTATATTAGCCACTATAAAAAGATCGAGAGATTTTTCGGTTTGATTTCAGAGGGTGGAAAATGAAGCCTGAAATTGAGAATATCTTACAGAAAGCAGTAGAGTTGCACATGAGAGTGCAAGAATCTCACCGAACCCAGCTCAATAAATGCACATGTGGATGTAACATGATTGGCGCTATCATATGTTACGAACCGACAGTAAGCGAAATGGATTGTGGTTGAATGAATTGGAAAAATGTTGAATAGAACAATGTGAAAACAACGCTTTTGCATAATATGCAGTGAAAAACGACATGCTAAACAAAGAAATCTCATTTTCGAAAAGGGGAAATTAAGACCTTTTTAAAAACACCCCATAGAAAAATCACCTTTAAGGGCTTTTATAAAAAGAAAATAAGCATATTTAAGCACTTTTTAAAAATGCTATACACCATGAAGAAAGACAATATTTTTCAAAAAAACATTTTAAGTTCACACATTAAATTATTTAGTATCAAAATAACTAAACATCACTAGCATAAGTCAAAAATGAAATAAGCAACTGGAACATATGAATTTTCAGTTATCAAATTGAATGACAATTTTTAATATCTTGAATTTAAGTTCACACATTAAACCTTTTGGATTTTTTAAAACAGTTTTTGAATGTTATTTATTTTCTTATAGAATAGTAAAATATTATTTTCTATTTTACAGATCAAGTATTTGACTGAAACTCACCATAATGCAATTTCACAATAAAAGGATGATGGACATCAACTAAAATGTCCCTTTCAAACTTCGATCGTACTCGATCTCTCACTGAAATAAACAAATTTCTCTCAATTTTTAATGAAAAATTTAATTTTAATTTAAAATTTTAAAATTCAAAAATAAGTACAAAAATTAGCATGATGCATTTTAAAATGCACTTGCATAATTTTAGTTATAAAAGTTTAAATCATTTTTAGGTGAAAAAGAAAATAAATTTTTTTATTAGGAAACGCAAATTATATTAATAATAAAAAATAGTATTTTGAACCTCCTCTCAAGATAACCTCATGTATTGTCTCTCTCTCAATTTAATTTTTATTATACATAGAGAAATATGACAAGAAATTATCAAAAAAAACTTTTCTAAAAATCTATATTTAACAACAAATAAGGAGCCATCACGGCTCAGTGTCTAAGGCACTGAACCGTCACAGTGAAGAACTGGGTTTACATCACCAGTAGCAGTTTGCAGCCCACCTAGCTTCAGATCAATGGATACCAGCTTATCTGAAAGTAAAGGTGGCCTGTGTGCAATGCAGACTACATTATCACTATCATGTTGAAATTGTGAAGCTTGAATCTCCATGACATCCATGTTCCCCAATGGGCTGTCGTGGAAATGCTTTACCTCTTTTTTTAAAATTAAAAAAAAAAATACAAATTTTGTTGCACACTTTTATTAAGGGAAAAAAAGAAAGGAAGAATTCTAAATTTTAATTTTACAAAGAATTTTTTATAAATAAGAAATAATTTTGACAAATAATTTCATGTGTCGTGTGAGAAAAAGCAGGATATTCATCTTTTTATTTATGAATTTGCAGTACTGACATATTAGTTTAATTAAAAAAGTTTACAGCATTAAATTTCTAAATTAGCATGACTTCTTACAAGGAGGCACTTCTCCATGCCAGAAAATTTTATTGATTCAGAAGGTGTCAGTTTTACTCAGATTTCACTGCAATCAGATTTAATAATTTTGAAAATTCCTTATGGTTGCAAAAAATGTGAAGAAGTATCTTTTAGCAGTTACAGTATTCAATAGCATACATTGATTGCTTCAATACTAAAGGTAGGTTAAATTAAATACCTACCTTTTAAAGAAGCCTTCTTCAAAACTTTCATAGCATACAAAGTGTTTGTATCTGGACCAGCAACTTTCTTTACAAGGTAAACCTGAAAAAAATATAAAAAAAGAATTCCATAATTTAAACTACAGTTAACTGTAAGAATCAACACAAAGTCTTTTATAAGCAAAATAATAGATTAAAAATAAATGTTAGCAAATTATAAAAGGATTCAAACACAAATCAAATACTTAATGAAAATTACATAAAATAAAGTTATTAAGTTTATTTATGGCCTAAAATACATTTGCAGCATAATAAATAAGTAAATATTAATGTTTCGATTTCCTAATAAAATCTTAGTTAATTTCAATAACATCGAAATAAAAAAGTTTTATCTAGTCTAAATTAATTGCATTTCATTCCATCACTTCTTAAAAAGATAAATAAATAAATAATAATAAATAAATAATAATAAATAAATAAATAATAATAATAAGTAAATAATAATAATAATATAAGTAATTAACTTGACCTTAATTGAAGAGTATTTTTTTTTTTTTTACTTTATTAAAAAAAAAACAATGAAGTTATATATTGCAGGGCATGCTTTTAATAATTCAATTTGAATAAAAAGCTTAAAAATGCAAAAGTTTATAAGGTTTTTTTGCAAAAATTATTCATATATATAATTTAACTTTGGTAACTTAAATTTATAATTAAATTAATAATTTAATTTGAACTTTTTTGGCTAAATAATTTAAAATAAAAAACGCAGCAAATTTATTTTAAGAGAATTGAGTTTATGAAAAAGTTAAAACAGGAACATGAAAATTCACAAGAGCCCATTGCTTTTCATGAATTACATCAAATCATCTATTTTAAAAACACTTCAAAAACTTCAGTAATTAAAAAAAAATAAGACACACTGAATTTTTTATAAATGCAGTATATTTGAAAAAAAAAATGATTATTTTTATCTTAAAAAAACATCAAATTCTAAAACAAAAGGAAAAATTCACATTAGAAACAAATGTTAAAAACTAAAATGGACAAATCAAACAGTGAGGTAATTTTTAATCAGAAAAAAAAAACAATTCCTTTGAAAAGTCATAGGCTTCAAAATAAAAATAGCTAAAAATGTTTGAGTTGTCTGGTCGTATTAAAAGTGCCCTGATTTTGATACATAAATATTTCCGTTTTCTAAATAAATAATGCTTTTATTATAAATTCCTTAATGGTGTTCCGTATTTGCAATGTGAATAATAAATAAAGATATTGGTAAAACTAACAGAGTAAAGGCTCATTAAATTAATTCTGGATTAATATCCTTCGCTTATAAAGTGAAATATTTTTTATTTTAATGAAAAAATAAATAAAAAAATATTATTAAATTTTAAAATTATTAAAAAATTAACTTAACAATGACTATGGAAAGTGAAAAGCAAGATAAGATATCCAAATAATTGATAAAATAGGCTTTAAGCTAAACTAATTTATTTTATAAGCAAAACTTATACTCAAGAAAAAAAAAAGGCATAAGACCAAGTTTTTAATAATTTAATTATGATTTTTACAGAAATACATTTAACAATATTGTTTTAATGTATTATAGTTAAGCAATACCTGTTACTTATGTCAATATATGTAAAAAAGTCCTTTCACTATTTTTTTAAAGACAAAAATTTAAGACAGAAGAAATGATAAAACTAATAAGTTATTGTGAAATTGTAATGAATTTTACTTACTTTTCCAAATGAACCTTGACCAAGGACTTTAATTATATGGAAATGCCGTGGCACAGCTTTAGGGTAACCTTCTTTGGTAACATTCTTCAACTCAATTTCTGAAACTGCTCCATTTGCTACAGCATCCTTTGTAGTCTGAAAAGAGAAAAAGTGAAAACTAAACTCAGTACAATTTTTTTTTCAAATATTATAACATATAATTGAATAATTTTAATGATACAATTCTTTTTGATAAAATATAAACTGATGCCAAATAAACAAATATATAAAATTTATAAATTTTAACTGAAACCAAGAAATACCAGTAAAATTGAACATTATTTTTAATGCATGCTAACCTTAACAAATTTTTATAATTAATCAAACTGAAAAAAGGATATCACTACTTGGTGATATTAGAAAAAAGATAAAATTAAATAAGTAAAGTAATGTAATTCTCAAAGAATATAATTTTTACTTTCTTATCAAGTGAAAACATTTAAATGCCAAGAATGTTTTTTTTTTCAAGGCAGAACACCATTGCTACATCCTTTAAATTTTTATTTACCTTATTTATTCAGCATTATATTTAGTTTTACAGCTTGCAGGGGCTGTAAATATGCTTTTTGGTGTAGCTTGAAAGGTTAATGTTTAATACTACAGCAGTGTTTCCCAAACTTATGACTTTCGTGTACCCTTTCTAAATTTTTCGTAACGCTGTGTACCACTAATAAAAAAATTAATCTATTTTTTTTAAAAATTATTTATTTTTCTTTTTTGGTACTAAGTTTTGTTAATAAATTTATTTGCATCAGTGAGAAGGATGATATTGTTTTTGCTGTGATAAAATAAATTGCACAAAAGTTACAAATCACAACTGGCCGTTGGCACCACTTATGATTAACTATTAACTCAGCAAAAAAAAAAAAAAACTTTTTTTTTTTGGTTAATGTTGGGTACTTGGGTCGATTTCCCATTTGCCTCAGAAATGCCAGAATTGCTACTCTCTTATCACTACCCAGTGAGCAACTATGGCTAAGCCACGTCGGTGGAGTAGCGTCGCCCACGTCACGCAACCACAAACCCGTTTATAGCGCGGGTTACATTCATACAGAAGAAAGGACATAGAACACAGAGAGAGAGAAAGAAACATCTATGCTCTGATCAGAATTCGAACTCGCAACCATCGGCTCCGCAGTCAGGCACGCTAACCACTTGGCCACCGGGTCGGCACTCTGAAAAAAATAGCCAATACAAAAAAAATTTCATTGCTAGCTTTGTTTTTAAATAAGTTGCAAGATATTTTGCATAAGAACGAGTACCCCCGCTAAACTCTTCCCGTACCACTGGGGGTACGCATACCACACTTTGGGAAACACTGTACTAGTGAATTGATATTTAATACACATAGCGTTAGTTACGCCACCAGAATTTTATCTGGGACAGAATTCGATGCACATATACCACTAGTTGTCGTATTTGCGAAAGACTGGGAGAGCTGTGTTAAGCTCATCAGATTTTAAGTGTTTCTGGTGAGAGCTGCATTGAATTCACAGTTGTGCGTGCTTTCCCTCCTGTGATGCTATTAACAGTCGAGTGTATGCAGGATCCCTTTATGCTCAAATGAGACTGAGAAGCAACAGCGCAAGGAGAACGATGAGGCAGTCACAAATATCAAGTAACTTTTCAATGTGAACCATTCATTGAAGTAGGCGTGTTCATAGCACGTCCCAAGTCACCAATTTGGCGAGAGGAGTTATGGACTATGCCAACCTTCTCTCAAAAGATACCATGTGACGGAATCAAGTTAGTATGTCTTATATATTAGTGAATTGAAGTTTAATACACGAATTGGTAGTTACGCCACACTTTCAAAAAATTAAGAAAATTGTCCCAAAATGAATACACGAGAGTTCCCTACAACATATTATAGTTGTATATCAATGTATTAATATATAAATACATATAATTAAAGAAGAAATTATAGTTTTGAGAACAAAAAAATTAGTTGAAAAGAGTTTAAATTAAATTTTAATATAATAAAAGAAAAGAATTTTGAGGAACCTACATTTCACTACATTACTTCTGATTTTTTTTAGTTTAAAGTCTTGTATGTTTTTTTTTTAGTTTTTTTTTTTACTAATCTGTAAATAAATATAATTAATAATAATTAAAGAAGAAATTATAGTTTTAATATAATAAAATAACTAAATAATTTTAAATAAATCATAAATAATTGCAAATAAAAAATATTCATAAATTATAATATAATAAAATAAAATAACTCTGACAGATCTGTAATTCTACTAGTAATTTAACCTTTTTACATCTTCTTGTCTTTTTATATATTGAAATGAATGAAATTATTAGAATATATAAAGTTTTATTTTTATTTTTTATTCTTTTATGAGAATTTCTTTAAAGCAACTAAAATTAAAAATAAATAAAAACCCTTTTAAGATATTTTTGGTACTTATCCATTTCAGGTGATAAAATTGTGCTGATGCAAAGTAACTCAGCGCAAATAAATTCAACCGTTTATAATACAAATTAAAATTTGTAAATAAATTAAACGGTTATAAATTAAAATTCATACATAAATTGAAAATCGTATAATCCGTGCTGAACTCCCAAAATAAAGATCACAAATCACTCGAATATGACTCTATTAAAAAATAAATACTCAAATAAGTGTAGGTAAAATATGGTGCTCATTAATGAAAAAAAATGAAAGAAAGAACATAATTTCTAGACTGAACTACCTTTTAAACTTTCACGGTTTTTGAATTTTTAATTTTATATTAGGGTGACCCGGGGTAATTAACGATCACTCTGTTTCTGGGGTAAATAATGATCACCTAAGTTTTATTTCAAAAAAAAAAATTTTTTTTTTAATTTAAGACATGGACAAGAATGCTTGTACACTTTACTAAAATATAACTACATTTACTTAATAATAATTTTTTGTTTAATCTAACAAAATAAGTATCTTTTAAACTGCTTTCTGTATTTTCCATTTCAAAGATGGGTTTCAAAATGTACACATTTCTGCAAAGATCCCCCTTCTTCTCTTAATAATAAATATTTTGAGTAACTTTCTTTTTCTTTAATATAAAAGTAGTGTAAGCTTTTGTTTAATTGTTTCACATCTACTGTAAACATTATAATTGATTATAGGAAACTATATCAAATGTTGCCCCCTACAGATGGGGTAATTATTGATCA
>NC_092207.1:88434917-88509146 GCF_043381705.1 Parasteatoda tepidariorum
CAATTAACTTTCGTTTCTCATAGGACGCATCTCATATAGTGTCAAACTTCCAGTAAATATTAAAATTCTATTTTGAATAGTTTTTTCACAAAATAGATGTTTGCGTTTTTTGATCAGGAATTACCCCAGGTCACCCTATTAATTTGAAATTCTAGTTGAAGCCCGTTATTACTGATTTTTTTAAAAAAAAATCTCAAATGACAATATAAAAATCATGATTATTTCTTTTCTTTCTCTTCTGATGCGCAAAAAAGAGATCTTAGAAAAAAAAAAATTCGAAAAATTATGCAGAAATCGAAATTTTTCCTTTTCCAAATTAAAAATCTTTGAGCAAAAACTCTGTAGCATTCTGGCCGTGTCCCACAATTCTGCCACGGGGCCGTACAGAGGATGAGGGGGAAGGAGGGCGACTCTAGACCAGGTCGCCTCCCTAAATGGCATGTTAGATTCTTGGAATCTCAAATTACTAAGAATTTTTTTTTTTTTAAATAGAAATTTAACTTACTTCCTGGTTATACTCTTCATCCAACACCATTGCTTCAGGTTGTTTCTGTCAACAATAAACATGAATGAAAAATAATTAATCAATAATAAATAAAATAAAAATGCAATCCTAATTCTCAGACAATAAATTGGATAAATGTCTCAGGAATTCATTTTATATAATTTATAAACATGAATGAAAAAGTCTTAAATGATAATCTATAACCCAAATTTACCAATGTAGTTTGATATTCTTATTTCAATGGGCAGAAAATATCTAATTTACATATTGTTCAGTTTTACAGTTCAAGTATTAATGGAATTAAAGTTTATTCTTATCAAGATCACTTAATACATTCCATATTTTTTAAGCACGTAAATTTTCAATAAATAAAAAGTACTATTATATATACTAAGCTTTTTTTTTTAATCTTTTTTATAAAAATGAATTCAGTAGCATATTTGTTTTTCCAAAAGGCAAGGATTAGTTTGGTATAAAATCGAAAAAGCTGAAACTATAAAACCAAAAATGTTAAGTGCAAGACACATTTGCAATAATTGAAAAAAGAAGAAAAAGAAAAAAAGACTGAAATTTGAATAAGAAAAAAATATGTAGGAAACATATTTATAATATTATCAAATAGTTGGAAGCAGCACACTACAAGTAGGGTAACTACTGCAGTTGCTATTTTTCTCCTCTTTGTGTAATGAGCTACTTTTTTTTAAAATGCAATGAGTAATGTGATACAAAATAGCAGTTTGTATTGATTTCGAGAAACTGCTTTTACTTTAAATAAAGAAACAAGGATAATCCGCAACTAATTTTTTAAACAGGCACAAATCTTCCCAGGTCTATCTTTGGTGAATTAGAATAATGTCTAATGCTCAAGAGCAGCAAGTCTTTTTCATATAGGTAGCGACACCTTTAAATGGGAATATATACAACGGGAGAGAACATATTTTCAGAGTAATTCTCCATGTACTTAATTTCTTTGAGGAAATAAAAGAGCATCAAATTATTAATATTAAAAATATTTTATAACTTCCTAGCACTTCTTAAATATTCACTGTTTAAAAAAAAGGTATCAAAAAATGAAGGTTAAAAGAACAAATTTAGAAAAAATTGGTTTAGGTTGGTGAAAAAAACGGTTACAAACTGACTTCTGAATAAATACTTCTTAATAATTCCCCAAGTTTAAACAAGCTAATTTTTTTTAAAATTTAAAACCATTTTGAATATGTATAATAAGTTCTCCAGTAAAGCTTGTCAGTTAAGTATTATAAATTTGTGACTACATTTCGGAATTAATTTGTAGTCACTATATTTAAGAAAAAAGTAGTTGTTTTTAACAACAAAACAATGTAGTTTTTTCAGCCACTGATATTAAAAATGTTTTTAATAAAAAGTATTAATGGGAGATTTTTCTTTTTTAAATTGTGAGAATATTAATCCTAAAATGTGATTTTAAAATCAAGTGAATATGAATCCCAATGCGTGATTTTTAAATCAGGTGAACATGAATTTCGGTGGGTAATTTTAAATCGTGCAAATAAGAAGATACTTTATTCTAAATCTTATAAATAGCAATCAGGATAGGCAATATTAGATCAAGTAAATACAAACTGTGAAATGTGATTTAAAGCTGCGTGAATGTAACATCAAATCTCTTGTACAGAGGTAGATAAAAGCGTAAAAAATTTTTGGGGGAATTATAACAGAACTTCCTTTGAGAAAACAAAATTTCCCATTTAATTTAATTGAAAATTTCTCAAAAGAAAAGAAAAACTAAATCCTCTAAATACTTTCATTTATACACTTGCTTGGCAAATCATTTTTGAAAACTGCTTTATTAAGAGCAATTGAGACAAAATAAAATATGGAAAAAATCAAAATGTTTATTAAATTAAAAATATATATTCTCTAATATAAAATTACCATAAAATCTTAGTTGGAAGCTTTCCAAACAAAGCTAAGTTTTTACAATTATATTTCAATAATCTATTCATTATCTAGATCTGGTTTAATTTCAAGTAATCTGATCCACAAGTTCATTTTAAGCTCCTTGGAAGTTTTAATTTCATTTCAAACATACAAAGAATCATAATTTAGACTTTATTCTGATGATACAGCCTTTTATTAGTTTAAGCATATAGTAAATTTATTGATATTCATCTTCCAACTTGCTTATTTTCTTTAATATTGACCTTGTTAGCAGATTTTGCTAAGTCAATCTACAGCACAATCTTTATAAATACACATTTTTCTGCAATCATAACAGAGTCAGCCGGAAGAGCTTCGAGTCAGCATTAACAGGTACAGACACGGAAATATCCTCATATCAGTACCTTTGTCAAAATAATCACCATGCTTACAATGGAATAACTCGTAGCTTACAATGGAATAACTCGTAGTCACTAAATACATATATTTTAAAATTTTTGAAGTACAAAGCCCTTTATTTTCTTAGCAACTGCTGTTAGTACGAATAGGTACTAATATGAAAATAACCCCAAGAAGGTTGATATGATAAACAAAGTTTATTGTATATTTTTCTTGGTAAAAGTGTGATATTCTTAACAAGATGAAGACCAGTCATTCTCAAAATAAAGGAAAAAATAGAATTAAATTTGAAAATAAAAAATTTAGGCATATTAATTTGAACTGATAAATATTACACAATTATAGATAAATAATGCATTGAATATTATTTGCCTTTTTAAGCACCAATAAGAATTTAATAATGAAATTTCATAGTTTAATTTTTAAAAAGCAGTTAAAAGTCAATAAAACTAAAGAAAAAAAAGTATCTGTTGTAGGCAAAACTACAAATGAGCCTTTACTAGGACGAACTTTAAAATTTGAGGAAAATAATAAAGATTTTTTTTTATATAATAAGGCGAAAATAGATTTTAAGCAAAACAGCTTAAAAGTGAAAAGAAACGTAATTTATTCAGCTCAAAATAAACGACAAAAACAGAATAAAAATCTTTCAGCTAAAAATGATAAATCTATTGAATTTAAAAATAAACAGCGAAGAAATCAGACATTTGTAACCTTTTGACAGGTATGATTTACTTAAAAAAAGATATATAGCTAAAACTTTAATTGCTTACCTGAGTGCCATTTGTTTCACACCCATTCAAATTAAATGGAACACCCAAGTAAGCTAACGGCATGATTATTAGAAATAAATTAACATTTAAAATTTATGTATTCAATACAACATGAAACAAGACTCATGTTTTTATTTTCTACTAGAATGACACTTTTTCATGAAATAGCAGGTGTTTCTACCGACAGGCGTCATATCCGTTTCCGTTTATTTTATTGCCATATTACCTGCATTAACTCTCTCAGTTTAAAGAAGTTTATTTTTACTAGCACGTTATAATAGCGCAGTCTTATATAGACCAATCAAAACTCAGAATTTCTTTTTCTTCTTTACCTGATTTAATTATTTCTTTTTAAAGTAAAACTTTAACCGTCGTATTAATTTGTTTTGTAAACAAATCCGTCTAGGTAATGTGGGTGAGTTCTAAATGAAAGTGGAAATTGTTGAAGAAAATCAATTGAATTAATTCTTCTTCTTAAAAATTAATGGTGTGGTAAAAATCAAAATTCTTATTATCATGGGAAGTTGTTTGGATTGTTGCAAAGGATCGGATCCTCCTTATACATCCCCTAATGATGTTTGTTTACTATTTAATACATTAATTATTATAACACAAGTTGTTAGTATTTATGTAAATATATAAAAACATTTTTGAGGTTACTATAAATTTTAAAATTGTGTCATTGATGAAACTACGTTGATAACGTTAGTTGGTCGCAGTAGGAATATTCTAACTAAATTTTACAAAATGTACCTTCATATTATGTTTGTTTAATTTGTATATATTATATTTTAAACTAACTGGATTTTAAAATTTCCCGAAACTGTGTGATATTATGACTTAACATAAAAAAAATTTCATTTATCAATTGTAATTTAATAATTAGGTGTTTTTAAATTATGTTTGCTTATGTCTTTGCATACTACCGATCAGGACACAGAAATATTCCTTGTTTATACATTGATTATTCATATTGTTGACAGTCTTCAAATCATCATGTGTATAACTCTAAGACTGCTACTCACGACATTCAAATTGAATGGACATGTTGTCCCACCGGTATATTTTTTAAACTCTCTCTGTGTCAAAACTTAAATCGCCATATCATCAAATGAAGCTACCCAGTTGTTGTAGTAGAAATAAGTTTAAAAAATTTCAAAGCGATTGTCTGGCGTTGCAACAAGTTTTGCTTATCGCATTTGCCTCATTATGTGTTGTTTTTTTTAAAGTTTCACATACTCCACCTGGTTATTGCTAACATTTGGGGATTATTTTGGCACAGACTACTGATACAAGAATATTTTTTTGGTTCAGGACCTTTCAGAACAAACATTGAATTAGGGATAATCAGTTTATTTCTTTAATTTTAGTATGGAAACTAAATCGTTTTGACGTATTTGTTTTAACACAATTTTTTATTATGATACACAGCAATTTTTGTTATTATATTATTTTGAGGTATATAACTTTTATGAAAATGTACTGTGGGGCAATTTTCTATGGAACCTTTATAGTTTATTTTTTTCTAAAGGTACTGTATATCGATAAGCATCCCTCATTATTTACATCTTCTCATGCTTATGCCACTTTTTTTTTTATGAATATAAAAGTAACCTAAAACTTAGAAATGAATATTTTCCTTTCTAACTGGATTTGCATCTAGAATTAACAGTAAAGTAATAAGAAAGTGATCTTAACTTTCTTCTGCACAATACCATCTTAGGCTAAAGAGATATTTTAAATTTAGAATAATAATTCTTTGATCATTTTGGAAGTTTTATTTTAAATATTGTTTTAGTATTATAGAGGCATAATTTTTTAAGATTACATTATTTTAATATAGTTCACATTTTTTTTTGTGTGCTTAAATTGAAAAAGTTTTCAACCTGTGCTTTTCCTGTTTTTATAATAAGGTTAACTTTCCATTTAAGTAAAATATCTCGAACTTAACAATCATTTAGGAGGAAAGAAGACAAAGAATGGTTGAAGCTGCTGAAAGGCGACAACATGAACAGGAAACCCGTGGCTTGAAGGATGATTTAGCAGCCAAACGTGTTGAGAAAAATAAGGAAAGAGCTAGGCAAATAGATGAAGCTTTGGACAAATCGAATTCAGATGCACATCTGAGGGTATACTTGTTTTATTTATGTTTTTAGCAATTGAAATTTTACTTAGATTCGTTAAAGAAATAATGTTTAATATTGTTTTTTTTTCCCTTCATTTTATGGCAATTCTTTTAATTTATAGTGTTTTACATATTTTATGTTGCTTGTCTTATAATTGTGTTTTTTTTAAAAGCAGATTTTTAAAATTTTTTAAAAATTTAAAATATGATTCCATTTATTAAAATTAAAAAATTGTCACTCCAGATGCAAATCTATGAAGTTACAAAACTTAAGTTAAGGTGGAGAAGATGATTTAACAATCTACTTCAATGAAAAACCAAACAATCAGTTACTCAAAAACCATTTCTGCAGTTACTTATTTGTATTCTTCATCCTTTGTGGTATATGAGGCATTCAGGATGTTTATTTTCTTATTATCTCAGAATATGATCTCATTTAAGCTACTAATTATTAAGCTTCATTGAATATTATCAAACAAAATATTGGATATCTAGATTCAACCTGTACTAATATCTGACTAAAAGGTTGATTACTGATTATAGCTGGTTTAGGCCCTAAGAAGTTTAATTCCTCCATGTTGCATTTTGGTATATTTTTCAATTGTAGTGCATTTTTTAAGTTATAACTAGCAAATGCCTGCCTGTATGTTGCTCTCATTAGAATAGCTGGAAGCTTCACAGATTGCTCGATGTAGAAATGGTTAAGTTCGACCCTCTACTATTAGTACCAAAAGTTACTCACATGATTACTCTTATTCTATTACTTTCTAAATTACTCTCATATTTTAAAGAAGCTTTATTTATTTTGGATAGCAGGCCACAAAATCTAAGAAATATTACTCTGTCCACTAAAGAGGAAATTGAAGTAAAATTGCAGGGAATATAACTTATGGGTAAACTGCCATAAATGACCAAGTCAATGATTGACAAAAATGAACTAATATCAGTTACCTTTTTTGAAAAAAAATAAAAAATTCCAAGTTAATGTGTATTATATGGATGTACTGTCAAAGGATATATATATTGATTTGTCCTTTTTTATCTTAAAAAAGTGACAAGCATTATAGTGACTTGGAAATGTTCTTACTGTTGCCAGTTATTGACTTGATAACTTTTTGCAATAGATGACAAAATAGATTTTTAGATAACAAAAACTTTTAGTGAGAAATAGAAATTTTTATTTTAAACTAAAACTATTGAAAAAAATGCTCATAAAGCAAACCAAAATCACAGGCAATGTTGAGCCTTTTAAATAACTTCACTAATCACAGATTATTTTAGAATTAAAATGATAGTTGATTTATAATATGCAATTAACAATCGAATATAATTAATAAACTTACATTATTTTCTAGAATACAAGTTGCAATAAGATACTTATAACAGTTTCTAAACTTTTATATCAGGCCTATTTTGCAGTTCATCAAGTGAATAGTTGAATTCTTTTATTAAAAAAATAAATAAATCCTAATGTCAAAAAAAGGTTTTATTTCTTTAAAAAATTTGCTCTTCTTCAGTAGTATGTGTGTGAAACAACACTTGCTATGAATAACCTTGATGTCAAAGTACCTAATTTATGATCATAGGTGCCACTCAGAAAGAAAAAAAAATCAAGACTTATTTTTTGACTAATTAACACGGTAGTCATTAACACTCTTTACACCAATTGCAGAATTCTGACATTTTCTTGGAGCCTTTCCCATCTCTATTTATCACTTCATCATTAATGTTTTGTCTTGGGTAATTTTTTTAAAAATAATATAATTTAACTTTGCTTAGCGTCTCAAAATATCGGGAATAATTACAATATCAACCAGATTTAGATTTAGCAACACATATTTTACCACAAATTCAGCCAATCCCACTCTTTGATTGTAGTGAGACATCATTAATTGATCATTTTTTATTAATTAGGAAAAATAACAATGTTTATTAAAAAAATGTAATTTTTTTGAGAACTGGAAATATATATTGGAGAAGGTAGTTCAGTTAACTAGAACTTTTTTCAAGACTGATTTCTGTCCTCGGGACAAAATTCTTAATTAACCTCGACTGAGGTTTATTAAGAATTTTTTTTTCTAATATTCATTCAGCAATAATTCGTTATTCTGAGAAAAAGGGAAGGTAAAGAAGAGGTTCTGTGTTTCATGTTTAATTCTTTTACATTTGAAATATACATTCCCGATTTCATTTTTGAATACATTTTGTTCTCACATTGATAAGTCTTGCTTTTTTTTTTTGTTTTTTGTTTCTTTACAGTAATAGAAATTAAAAAAAGGTTCCAAATAATTCTTTTAAAATTGTATGTTTGTTGAAAACATATATGTTCTGAACAAACAAATAATAAAAAAAAATCATTGATATCAGAAATGAACTTTAAAAATAAGGACAGAATATTTTGCATCAGGAATATCAGGACAACGATGAACCCTGCTATATCTGAATTTCCTAAAACTTTTTCTTGTAGTCTTTAGATGATGAGCTGATTAAGTAATACATTTGATTTTCTACTCAACATTTTTACATTTGCTTAACGTTGTATATTGTTTATAGATATAAATAATTACAGTATATTCTTTTTTTTTTTTTTAGTGGCAAGTCTCATAGTTGGTGTCACGCTCAAGAATTTGTAAATATTTTATAAATCTATGTCACATAAGTATTATATAAAATGTTTTATGTTGATAATTTTTAAATTTTGTTGCACTTGATATTTCTGTGATTCATTTACAATTTTGTTTAAGGAAATTGTGCATAACTAAATGAAACTTAGCAAAAGATTTTTAGCATAAATTTTTTTTGAGTTATTGCTATTATTATTTATGATTTTATTATTGTAATCATCATCTAGCTATAAAAAATCTTTAAGAACTTCTAGTTAAATGTTAGTTTACATTATGAAGTATAAATATGTAATCATTGCAACTCAAAGCTTTAACTTGATATTCAATATTTGTGTTTTAACAAATTTTCTACTATAAAGTTTTAACTATTTCTATTTGCTGTTTTGTAATGTCAATAATAATGTAGCTTTTTTACCAGGAAAGAAAAAAAAAGAACAGGAGAATCTATTATCCTAACATTTATATATTTGTACAAATAATACAATTTTTGCTAGTATTTGTAAAGACGTAAATGTTATGTTTTGTTTCAGTAAATTCATTAACTGTTCAAAATTCTCTGCACTCTTAGTTGCGTGTTATACTGTGAAATTCCTAACTTCTTTCATCAGAAATATAGCTATTATTTCATATTCAAGAAATGCTATAAGCCTTTCTAAATAATTTACAAGGTTACTTCTCCTATAGTACTGTTAAAATTAACTGTTTGAATATCTTGAAACAATTAATTTCCTCAAAAGTTTCTGCATTCTTAGTTCTGTGTTTCATTTTGCTATGAAATTCTCAACTTTTTTCATCACAAATGTAGCTATTATTTTATACTCAAGAAATGCTTTAAACCTATATAATTAATTTACAAGATTACTTCTGATATAGTATTATTAAAATTAACTTGGTGAAATCTTGAAACCATTTTTGCAGAAAAATTTGTTAATACTGTTCTTTTTTGAAATAATCCATTGTAATTTACTATTTATTTAAATACATAATTTAATACTTTATATAGATTTTGATAAAAAATTTGTTTTTTCTCAAAAAAGATGTATATTCTGGTTTATTTTCAAGTTGATAAAAATTGCTAGTTAAGTTTGACAAGTTGTTTATTTCTACCTTATCATTTAATTGCTAATAAAATAGTTGTAGAGCATACATTTCATTTATTTTAATTACCTTTTTTTTATTTTAAGTCAATTTCTTTTACTAATTCAAATTATTGAATGATATCAGGCATTCAATGCTTTTCAAGATTATTAAAATTTTTTTTATTTTAAGTAGACTTTATTTGTATTAAAGTTTTAATTTATGAACAATTTGCATTTCACGCACTTATAGTTGAAAGAAACGTTGTTTCAATATTTTCTCGGAATCAATGCACGTGAAGATTAAATTATTCACACAAGATATTATAAGATATTTTATGGTAGCATTTTGTTAAAAAAATGCCTTCAAAATTTATAGCAATAATAACTTTTAATTTCAAAATTATGAAATTATCATGTAGACTAACAAGATGAGAAAGTCTTGTTTTCTTAAATTCGTTTAGAAAGTAATTTACTGCTTAGCATAAAATATAAAAATGTCTTGTTGTCTCAAGAGCTACTTTAGTCTTGCACACTGACTATGATTCTAACCAGAGCTCCGAAAATACCGAGTGTCTAAAGAATCACAGTTATCTGTTATTTGTAATATTATGAAACCTTTTTCTTTTAGTAACAAAATCTAAATATTTTAATTTTGAATATATCAAGGGACATTTTTTGAGCACCTGAATATTGTATGTATTGATTACTGATGTATTGATGAATTAATACATTCGTGAAATACCTATTTATTAATACCTTGAATGATGCCATTGCTTGCTCTGGATTCAGTCATTTAATCTTTGACTATTAATTTTTTTAAAAAGAAATTTCAATAAATTCTAAAGTTATTTCTACAAATCTAAGAAAAAATGTAGTGATGCTGATTATTTTGCAGGTAACCATACTTAACAATTATCTAGAAAAAATAATGAATATGAGGCACACATGAAAAATGTTTCAATATAGAAGTGCAATGCTACTCAAGCAATTATGTATGCTTTTAAACTAGAAATGTTTAAAAACAAACATATTTTAAATTACTTTCATTTTTAGATAATATTAAAAATTAAAATTAATAATTATCTTCACCCTTATTACTGTTAAGGTTCACGCAAATTACTTTTAAGGTTCTTTTCCTGATGTTTTTTTGAAATTGTTGTAGACCCCTGGTTATGAAGATAAGTCTCTTTGCAAAGGTTAATTGATTCATATTAGTGTAAGTAATTTGAGACAATAACAGAAAAATTAACTTTAAATTGTTATTGTACGAGTCTTAATATGGTGCAGAAAATAGGTTGAGTCTCCAATTAATGTGTAAACTTACTAAGTAGAAACTAAGTGTTAACTAACTAAGCGAATCTAAGTAAAAAGTGTGTTATCCTTTTCATTTTTTCAAGTGTCTCTCATTAGAAATGGGTTTATACTTTTTTCCAGTAGAGTATTAAAAAAACTACAACTTATCTGGAGAAGTTTTCACCACAGCAGGATAATGCCTTTCATCTGCATATTTCGACTCGTTATAGTATTATAATTTTCTGTTTGGTTTACAGTGCCATTACCAGATAAAATCACACCTCAGAACTTTAGATTTCAAAAAACTCTTTTTTTTTCTTTGATTTACCCTTGTAACATTCAAATTAGTTTTATGTTTCTATATTACTTTTGTTTCTGGTTAAATGTTTTTTCCTAAGTATCATAGTAAACCCCTACATCAAATTATATAACTTTCCATGAAAGTAATTTTAATGAATTGGCAACTGCATAATGTGTAATACATGTTTTTAAAATGAATAAGGGATCATTTAAAAATGAATCAATTAGAGAATCAACATCAGTCAATTAGAGAATCAACATGAGTCAATACCAGCTAACTACTTTTTAGAGGAATCATTGAGAAAAGAAAGAAAATGTGTTTGCGAGCAATATTATAAAACATATTAACTAGTAAATAATTTGTGTAATAAAATAAAAGTTTTCGTTTTTTTTTCTTTATAAATAAGAAATAAAAGTACTTTCAATAAATGATGATTTTTAATGAAAAACAATGTAATTTCAGAAAAAAATTAGAAGAGAAAACATAAACTATACGAGCTTTTTCTTTAATAGTTAAGCTCTAAGGAGAAAAAAATAATCATGGCCTATCACATGCAGAAGTATTAATGAGGATTATTTCAGTAACAAGCACAATACAATGTTTAAATAAATAAAATAAAAAATTTCTTCTACTCTAATGATCTGATTTTGACAAATTAAGTATTAATCTAAGGGTCTCAACAGGTAACTTTAAACATGATAATTAATTAGTACAGATAATATTGCAATTTTCGAAATCAGACACAAAAATGCATTTTTTCTGAATAAGGAAGACATGCCGTTTTCTGACGAATTTGGATTTTTGACCATCAAAATAGGAGATATAGCTTCAATCTAGAAAACTTGGTTTAGTCAGGTGAGTAGCCTTAATGTTAATTTTAGAGTATTTTCATTATATAGGAAGTATTTTCATTATATTGGGAAGTTTTTAAGCGAATCAAAAAATTTTGCACATAATGCACCTAAAGGTAATGTTATGTAAAAAAATAAATGTTTAATAATTATTTATTATTCTATTAAATAATGGTCGAAAAAATTGTTGTAAGGTATATATCGTTTTAAACTATATGTAATTTTAAAAGGAAATTTTAATAACTATATAATAGTTTGCCAGAAAATAAAGTTCAAAAGTGAGTCTTTTTCCTAAATGTAATTACTCAGAAACTATTTATGCTGATTTTGTAATTTAAAATTATATTAATTTAAATGGAATAAAAATGCATACAACGTAACAATTTAAAAACTTTCAACTATTATTAAATAAACTAACTTAGGGCCCTATCCTCTGCTTGCTGTGCTCACCAATCTGCTTTGCAGTTATTTTCAGATTGCTTCGCAATTAGAGCTCACCTGATACTTCTATATTTTAGTCAAGTGTGCTGGTACTTTTTTTTAAAAATAAAATTCTGAAAATATATAACCTACATTACCTATGGATTATAAAAAATATTTTACATGAAATTATTTTAGGATGAATGACTTATAATTCTGTGCATAACTTTTTCAATTTACTTCTAAGCTCCTCACATATGATGAAATGTGCAAAAAATGAAGTTAACATTAAGGGGCCCAAAATTTTGTCCACTCTTCTGACTAAACCATTGGGATCTTGTTTTCTTAATTGGGGTTACCTGCCCCCATATTTTGATGGTCAAGAGTCCAAAAACGCTAAAAAAAAGCCATGTTTTTTCAGAAAGAGTGTTTTTGTAACCGATTTAACATAACTATTGGCCCTTAGTTTGTGAAAATTTGATCAAAACAAAAGTTATTCAGGGTGATTTTTTTTGTTTGCACTGTGTATGTTTAGTAGAGAAGAAGCTCATTGTATAATAAAAGAAAGCAGGGTTTAAAAAAGCCTAGCCCACCAGGGTTTTTTCAGAAATATTTAAAATTAGTAAATTAAAAGATCTCAAGTTTTACCCCCCACATTAACTCAGATTTAGTTCCCGAGTCTATTAGAATAAAATCTACACCTAAGCATTTTGCTTGGTTATCATTGTTATTTTAAAATTTATTTTTTTATAACCCTATTCAACTTTTGAATTAATTTTATTTTTTTAAGACTAGTTAAATGTTTTTATCTAACAGATTGTTTAGTGTTCAGTAAAGTTAATTGCTAATAACAGTTTTGTATTCATAACTTTAATTGGAAAAAGTTTTATATAAAGCTTATTATAGAAATAAATATATTTACTAATTACAAAACAGTTAAGTTATATAGCATTTTCCATATGTTTTACATAAAAAGTCACATATTGAGGATTACTTCATATGAAAGAACTTTTTGAGTTTTATGCCTTTAATTTGAACAATAATAAAAATCAAATCATAATTATAGAAGAGATGACGATAAATATAAGTAAAAATCTTTAAATAATTATTATTGACCAAAGAAATCTAGTTCTTTGTTAACTTAGAAACTGTAGCATACGATTTTCGGGCCAATAGGAATGTGTTAACAAAAATTGTGTGTGTTATGACAATGTGTTAAAAAATTTTCAGACCATTATTTGTTTGTTACATTGAGAAAAAAATTATTTTTGGATATTTGTTTTGCCCGTATAAAGTGCTAATATTAATACATGAAATGTCTTGATACAAAAATTTTAAATTTTCTCTAACATAATTTTATAGTATAAAAACTTTTATAAAAATATTCATTGCAATAAATCTAAATGTTTCTAAATTAAACCTAACCAAAAAATTTTAAAAGCGGAATGATTTATGGAGATTGGTAGGACCTATATTTATCTGGGTTAGGGGCCGTTCAAAAAGTACGTACACAAAAATGGAGAAATTTTAAACCCCTCCCCCCCCTTCGTACATTACTGTACATAAGATCTTACTCCCCCCCTTAGAGTACGTACATTTTATTAGTCTACCCCCCTTTTTCATAAAAATTAAAATAATTATGTTTTAAATAAAATTAAATATTTACTTAAGGAGTGTGTAGGATGAAGTCAAATTTAAATTTGGTGTATGTTTATAAAGTACGTACTTTGTATAATACCTCCCCCCCTCCCCATCGTACATAATAGCAAATCCCCTCCCCCCCTTCGGGATGTACATACTTTTTGAACGGCCCCTTAGTACTTAATTTAATATGACATTGTTAAGCAAAATTCAAATGCAACTAATTATCAATAATTTTTTTAACATACACTTATAAATAAACCT
The DNA here is from genome assembly GCF_043381705.1 of Parasteatoda tepidariorum. NCBI lineage: Eukaryota > Metazoa > Arthropoda > Arachnida > Araneae > Theridiidae > Parasteatoda > Parasteatoda tepidariorum. The sequence goes on from NC_092207.1 coordinate 88,449,113, forward strand.
TTTTATTAATTAAAAAAAAAGCCTTGGGAAATAGTCTAACTGAATATTTTGCAAGATTGGCCCCTGATGAGAAATTTGGTGCTTCCCTAGCTGTAAAATATAAAAAAATATTCTTCTATTGAGCCTACTTTGGCGAATACTGAAAAAAGCATTAATCAATACATAAATTTCTTAGAGCAATATGTTTTTATTTCATAATTTGTTGATAAAGTTAGTTAAAGAATTGGAGATCAGAGATAAATCGGAATGGAAAAATCTTCGAAGGAAGGTATTGGGCTGTCTGGCCAACTACAGTGAATTCGCGGTAACTCGAATCTGATAGGACTGACGAAAAACTTCGACATATCGGAAGTTCGACTTACCTTTAGTTTCGGTTTTGGACTTTCAAAATAGTGTCGGATTATTTAATTAATGCTTATTAATTACAAATTATTCTAAATGCTTACAATATTTAAGATCATTTTTCTGACAAGCCATTTACGATAAGACTGTTTGAAGCACTTTAGGATACCCTGGTCCATTGGCTGCAACTTTGCTGTTGTGTTTGGCGGGAGAAACTGCAAGTTTACTGCTTTCAAATTAGGTAGATCACTATGCGCTGTGCATTTATCCATAAAGAGTATCACTTTTCTTTTTTTAGCGAAGAATTTCCGATCCAATTTTCTTACATAGTCTTCAAATAAAACTGATGTCATCCAAAACTTTTTGTTAGACTTGTAATCCAAAGGATACGTTTTTACATTCTTGAAACATCGGGGATTTCGGTATTTTCCGATAACAAGTAAGGGCAATTTCTCTGTCCCAGACGCATTTCCTCCAACTAGGACAGTCAAACGTTCCTTGCTCATTTTACCCCCTGAGCAGTTTTCATCCTTAAACATCATAGTCTTATTTGGAAGACATTTAAAAAATAAACCCATTTCATCAATATTGAAAACATCATTTTAACTGTATCCTTGAAGTAAATTTGGTAACGTTTCATTTAACCACTGTTCACATACTTCAAGAGGGACAGCTTTAGCTTCTTCATGAAGAGTGCGAAAGACATTGTGTGTGTGTGGTGCAAAGGAAGGGGCAAGATATCGGCTCCTAGGTTTTTTTTTTCCTTGCTTTAAAAGATCCAAAAAAAATCGAGTTAAAGGGAGTAAAATTCGAGTAATCGAGAATAATTAATATGAAATTGAAGATAAAAGGTTCGGGACCTCATAAAAAATCGAGTTATCGTACTTCGAGTTATAGCGAATTGACTGTATAATGATGATAAAGTTAGTTCTTGTGGTAGAATGTCATGGATCAAACTATTAAATCATACAATTTAATAAATAATACACATTAGTAATTTAGAAAAAAAATATATGACAAGTAATTAATATAATAAAGTAACTTATCTTAAATTTCTTTGTTTATATAGATGGCAACTAAGCTTAGATTGGAAAATTTTTATTAAAAAGATATTTTATGCAATTATTTTATATGTTAGATATTACAAAAGTTTTATATATCTTGTGTTACTTAAAAAAGTTAATAAAACTTTCACATTTATTTTAAAAAGATTTTATAGTTACATGGGTATTGAAAAATAAAGAAAGGAATACTGTTTTAAATAATAGAGCACATTTGTATTGTATAAAACTTTTTATTATTATCAGATCTGAATAATATCACTGTAAACATGAATTTTAAAACAAGTATAAAGTATAGCTGGTAGAAAACTACAAATAATTTTAAAGACAATTACTTTTATCAAGAGAGAAATCAAATTATCAGAATATTCGTAATAAATACACAACTTTAAAAGAACATTTAAAAATTTTGATTAAATTACTATAATATGTTTGTAAGTAGTTTTATTACGGCACAGGATTACAAGTACGGGTCATTAGAAGTAAAGTAAAAGTTTCAAAGCATTTGATGTTAGAGACAGTGTATTATTAATTTCAAACATTTGTAATTATTAGTTTTCTATTTTGCAAAGCCATTCTTGCCCAAAATGGAACAAATCAACAATAATAAGAGACAGTTTTTTATTCACAGCATTGAAAAAGGGGAGAATTTAATCTCATTTCTTTGGTTTACATTGCACAGGAAGAAGCAAAATAACATTCATTTTCACATCAAATATAAAATTTAAGAAAAAAAAATTGCACAGTTCTGTAACAATTCTGTATATATATTTCTAGTACTCAACAGATTTATATTTTTTCATTACTACTTCTTTTTACAAATTTACAACACAAAAAAATCACTAGAATGAATGTACATAATCACACAATTGCAAGTTTTAACTTTGTATCAAGTTCAAAATAAAACAAATTTCTCAGGGAAAGGAAAACTTTTCATATCTGTCTCAATTTCTCTAGGTTAAATGAAAGAAAAATGTAATAGCCAGCATGGGAAGCTTTGGTTAGACATCTTGTTTGCCACAAGCTTATCTAGAGGTTATTAACCCAAGTAACATCTTGCAGAAATGATGCCACACTTGAGATATAAAAACTTTCATAAAAAATAAATGTTCCTTAACATATCAGATCACAACATAAAAGTTCTTATTTCGGCATAGTAGTTGCGTCTTCAGATTTATTAGTCCTTTCTTTGAATTTTTGTGGGTCAAACATAACTGGAGACTGCAAAAGAAGAAATAAATATAGATATTATATAATACATAGCAATTAGAGGGGTTACCACAAAAAAATTTAACTCAAGAAAAATCATGTCTTGTTTCCTTGTATCTTTTAAACATGCCAAGCAGACATTACATTTGAAATAACTTTGCCTTGTGATAAACTTTTCAATTTTTAACATACTGTAAAATAATTACGGTTAATATAATTAGCTACTTAAACCTCTAAAGAAACTTGTATCCTTTCATTATTATGATTATTTTTTATTGGCTCTGTGGTTACAGCACTAAGCTGTCTTGGTTTTATCCAGGATTTTATCCCTGGTGTAATGGCATCTTGATATCCAATTAGCTTTAGATTGAAGGGTATCAGCTTGCTCGAGAAGAAAAAGCAGCCGACACACAGTGCTAACCAAATCGCCACTATCATGTCGTTGGTTTCAAAATTGTGGAGCCTTAACTTTCTAATTTCCTTTGGCAGTTATGGGAATGAATTAAGTTGGAACTTTAAAGCATAAAATCAGCAAGGATTTGTCATCCTCATGCAAAAAGTTCAATTATTGCTAAGATCTTTTCAATAGGTAGATAGTGTCAAGACAAATCAAACCCCCAAAATTTTAAAAAAATCAGGAGATTGGCTTATACATTGGTAATAAAGTTGATATTCGTTTATCACGGAACATTGATGAATCATAAGCAATGAAAGGGGTATTAATAACTGAAAGCGGTATTAATTTACCCCTTTCAAAAACTATTTTTATTACTTTATATACAATTAATTTTGCATTTTCTCTCATATTTTTTTTTTACATACAAGTTCAGAAAAATAATTTTGCTTTTTTTTTCTAATTTTTTTTTTACATAAAAGTTTAGAAAAATAATTTTGCTTTTTTTTGAGGGGGTCCTTCATAGTATCTTAAATTGAGAGAAAATGTATCATATCCAGAGAGAACAATGTGAAATTTTTTTAATTTTTAGAAATTTTCATATTTGGTTGCTTTTAGCAGTTGATTTATACACTAAACATAATAGAAATTCGCTTGACTTATACAACGGGATATAGGGTAGTTTGAATTATGAAATTTTTTTTTTGTATTAAAAATTATATTCCCCATCATACAAATAAGTCTTAATATAGTTAGTTCAAATCTTATTTGATTTAAAGAAAAAGTCAAATAAATAAAATACATCTTTTTTTGTATATAATCATGCACAATTGATTTAGTTATTCAATTGATAATCAAAGGAGTAGGGAAGGATATAACATTCTTAGGAAGATCAACTTATTGATAGAAAACAAACAAACATTGTTTTTGTTGTACTATAGAATAAACGAAATAAAAGAGACGAAACATCTTAATAACTTCTGATCTATTGGTCAAATTTTAACATAGAAAGATATGATTGTGCTGGTTTGAGGATGGACTTTAAATACTCAAATTAATTAGCGCCAATGATATTTTAAATTAAATAATCTACCACAAAATTGTACCTTTTCTGAATAACCATATCTTTTTTTTTCCCTTCATGGATTTGAATTCTTCCCCCACGAAATATGGGGCTGGCTGGAATCACAGAAAATATTGCCCAATAATTTTGCCACAAGGACGGTCAAAAGTTTGGATTCCTTAATTTAAATTTTACTTTTTCCTTACATTGTGATATTTCTTGCACTATTTAAACAAATCACAAACTTCTTGCATGCAGTTGTAAAACTTATTCATCTAACGAAAAATATGAAAAATGAAATTAACATTGAGGGGATCAAACTTTCCACTGCTTTCGCGACCCTACTGTTGTAACCGCATTTTTAAGATTGCAGATACGCCACATATTTTGAGGGTCAGGGGTTTATTATGAGAAAGTAAATTTTTTGGTATCAATTTACATAACTTAAAATGTCATCAGCACAAATTTAGATCAACAGTTATTAATGTGTTCACTTTTTTATTTTGTGCATTGTAATCCCAGACCTGAGTGGTTTGGGTAAACAATAATACGTTAATATGAATTATCCCAAATTTTTCTTCATGTTATATACCATCATCAATTTTTTGGTATACATTAAATCCTTCTATTTTATTTGGAATGAGGTAACTTCATCGAGGGAAATGAAGAAAAAAAATTCAAAAGTAAAGGTTGAAAATAAGATATTTACTTGGCATATAATTTCTTGAAAATGTTGGTGTATATGAGCATAATCCATTGGCTGGTTGTGACTAAGAGGAGAATTGGCAAGATTTAAAAGAGATTCTCTACTATACCGCATCTTTTTGTAAGTTGGTGGTGGGATTGGCATCATTTCAGTGTCTACTGGCGAGAATACCTAAAAAGAACATTGAAAATTTCATTAACATTACCACAAAAAATAAGAGAAAGCATACTTAATTTAGCAAAGCTAGACTAATAACTTTAAAATGAAACAAAATGTACCATAATCTCATTTTTGAAATTACAGTTTGCATTCTTAATTTAGCAAAGCTAGACTAATAACTTTAAAATGAAACAAAATGTACCATAATCTCATTTTTGAAATTACAGTTTAATTGTCACACGAATTTCCCTAAAATTTTTTTTTTTATCTTCTCGAAATTTTGTAATGTTTTTCTCCAGACAAATCTCTATTTTCTCTTCCAACACCCTATGCTAAAAGTCAAGGCCACCAAATATGTCCATCTTATTATAAGGGGGGCTTTTTATTAAAAGAAACCGTGTATCGGGGGGGGGGACGAAACACCTTCAATGGCCAGGAAAAAATGACAATTTTCGTGAGAAATCTGAATTTGTAAGTGTGAAGGCAATGGGGTGTCCCCCCAGCTCAATGTCCAGCTGTCTCCAGACTTGTATGCTTGTTTAACTTCTAGTTAATTAGTTGTGAAAGGTTTGGAAGGAAAACGTTTTCCTAATTTGTCAAATAGATTTAATTTATATTGTAAACTGACAAGAAAGAATAAAAAACACACATACCTCCCACAGAGGATGCCACCCATGATGAGGAATCCCTGTAATGAATACTAAAAAAAAGGAGATTCCTCTACCTTGAGTGACAACTAATTTAAACCATTCAAACAATTTAAGATTCAATACACCCCGCTCTGTTCTGAAAAATAAAAACAGATAAATGATGGGTGTTTAAAGATGTAAGCCATTCATGTCTTCACATTTAAGAAATAAAAATGAAGAATAAAGCATATGTATAGGAATTAGGATTTATGTAAAAGAATAGAGCATAGATGAAAAACTAATAATAAAAAATTTATGTTACCAATTACAAAAATCAGGGAAATGTAATAAAAACTGTCTGAAAAAAAATTTTTTTTTTAATTGAATATTTGTAAGTCACTCTAAATTGAAAGAAGAGCAAAAGAAAAGAAGTTTTACTCCTAATTTATTTTTAAGTGTTAGTTTTTTAAGGCAAGCCTTATGAGTACTTTTCTTTTGGCAAAACTTTGAACTAAAACATTGAAATAGTAGCTAAGGTGAATGAATTAACATTTTATGAAATTAGAATAAAGTTTAGGGACTATATGCATATTGAGCGCAGTACTGACCACATTGCCAAAATTATGCAGTAGGTTACGAAATTGTGGAGAATTAGCCTCTACGACCCCTTTGGCCCACAACGGGCTGCTGCGGGAAGGCTTTCCCCCCCTTTTTTTATTTGTATATGCATATTTTTTATAAGTACATTATATATTGTTAAAACAAATTGAACTTTATGTTTGAATCATATGTATGAAGAATTTACATTTAAATACAGAAATATTTTTTTAAAAATGAAAATTGTTAATTTTTTAATCTAAGATTTTTCATAATTTTATATCTACTTTCATGATATTAAAAAAAATATCTATTTATAAATTCATTACAAATTTTAATATTAGAAGCTGCTATGAATTAATTTTTACAAATGTTTATAATATTAGTTCTAAGCATTTGCCAATGCCATCTAGTGTATGTATTTATAATCAGAATGTAGCGAAAGAATGACAAAGTTCTTTGTTTTGCTTCTAACGAGCCTGTAGTGTAAACTGCTGTGTTGAACGGAACAGAGATATGCGAGGTCTGTTTCCTACCATGTGTTAAAAATAAATATGTTTGAGTCTATGTGAGTACTGAAATAAAATATGAGCTATCGATGTGTGCGCTAAGAGAGAAAAATACAATCTTAATGTCTTAAATTTAATTTAAGTAAAAGAAAGGCTTGTTTAATATAATGTAGAAAAAAAAAACTATTTATTTAAGTAGTATTGATGATAAGAAAAATAAATGATATTACCCCTGGATGAGTTTTTCTAAGATAGTATTAACCAAATAAACAGTTTTATTGTCTAAATTATAAATTAGAACATACTCACAATAAATTTGTAAGCAAGCTAATACTGTAAGAACTTCAGAACTGACTGTGAATTTCCCTGAGAATTATAGGCTTATTCAGTGTTTTTTACATATTCTCTAAGAATTTCGTAGTTTCCAAAGAGACTGACCATACTCATTTGACAATTTTGCAGGATGCAAAACATACTATCATTGAATTTAGCTCCAAAATAAGTGAATGAAACAACAGCATAGCTGCCAACTTGTACAGTAGTTAGAAAAAATTTTTAAACACAATATTAAAAGTAAGAAGAATTTTTTAAAAACTACACCATTTTGACAACTATTAAAATCATAATTGCTGAACTAAAAGATCTTATATACATATGTTTGGATAACTGATCTGTTACAGCGAGTAAAACAATATATTTTTTTTAAATACTAAAATTAATAAATTAAAAACCTCAATGTTGCTACTATGAAGGAAAATTTTCATCGACAACTGTACAAGGTGGAAGCTATGTGACAGACATTAAATTTTAATAGAATTACCTGGTCATTTATTGGAGAATACATTTCACCATAGCCTTTCCCAAAATCATTTGGAACAGACGATCTTCTCATTAGTTGTCCTAAAGGAATCAAAAGATTTATTTAGGAATTACTTGCCAGCAATTTTTTTTAACTTCTATACATTTCATGAACTTAAAAAATCAAGAACTATTGCTGCAATCAGAAATACTCTTTTATGAGTGACACAAGATAACTGCAGGGGAATTTTTAATTCAGAAAGAAAAATAGGTTTGAATTTAATAAAGTTTTTTAAAATTACTATTATTAAATGACAACAACATTTGCATACCCAAAAAATTTTTCTGAATGAGTCATGGCTCCTAAGTAGAATCCTAATTACATTATATATAGGGCGACAATTGTCGTTATATCTTATACGAATGTCACTAAAATAATATGCTATGGAGACAAATTTGTAGTCTTGAAATATGTTAGGATTTTACCAAATAGTAATGAAAATAAGTTTTTTTTTTCGCACCTAATTCAATGCCTTTAAAAAAAAAATTTTTGTACTAATTTAATTGTTCTATGCAAGGAATGGAATTCAAATGGAAAAACAGAAAGTGTCTGGAAAAAAAAAATTTAAATTTACCTGTCCTGCTGTGTTTTGCATTTATGCACTGCCAGTAATTATCCATAAAATAATATTTTTTGCTCCTTTAGAATTGACTTTATTTAAAATTGTATTATTTTTAGATAATTAATATTTCTCTATTCATGAAATAAATATTTCTAGAATAGTGAACTAAATTTTTAGGCAGGGCTAGGCTCCTCTCATCTACTCACAAAGCGCATTAAAAAAATTCCATAAATAGTTTCATAGTTCAAAACCACTCTAATTATGCTCTGCTTAAGTTCACAGGAAGAGATACAACAGCTAGTACTACTTAGATTCTAAATAATGACAGTTAATTAGAAGTGTTTATTTTCACAGAACTAATGTAGTTGTGGTCAATTTAAGAAGGTGTTTTGAATAGTAAACAAAAGACCTATCTTTGAATTGCTTGAAACTTTTGAAACACTGGTATTGCTATTTGATTCCCCAAATTCCAATCATTAAAATAAAAGTTATTCAGCATATTTCTTTAGAGTGTTTTATTTGACATTCATTATTTTGAATGCCATTAAAAGAATCTTCTTTCCTTTATTTTAAGAGTCCGTTCCCTACACTTTCTGAGCACACTTTTATAGCTATGCCAATAACCACAAAACTTTGAAATTATTATACTATTTTAAGCATATTATGATGCACAATTTTTATAAAAAAAAGTAAAAACAAAAAGCTTAAAATTAATTTGAAATTAATGAAAATTTAAAAAAATGTTTTTAACCGCTTAAGGAAGTGGTTTTAAGCTATATTTATTCTACAGAAATGTAGAAAGTTTAATGCAAATATAATTGCATTGAGTTTTTTTCTTTCTTCCCCAATGCCCACCCAATTAATACTCGTCATTCAGGTATCAGTAGAGAAGATTTGTTGGTCACTCCTTCAGACGAACCATATTAGGTGGGCCAGCATTGCTCTCAGACTAAGGACAGATAGTACAGGGTATGAAAGAGCATTCATGCCTTGTCTGGGATTGAAACCCAGAACCTTTCTGATGTGAAGTCAGCTACCTAACAACTCCACAGTTTAGTGGGCAACTTAAAGTGACTTAGAATAATTATTATTCTACATATAAACTTACCATGAACATTGGAAGATTCCAAAGAAACAGTTCTACGTTTGGCTTCGGTAAAGACTGATGTATCTTGAGTATACTGATTATCCTAAAATCAAAAACTTTAATATAGGTTGTGAATCAAATTACGAAAGTTATTTATTTTCAGAAAATACATAAAAATAGTGACACTACAAATGTACTGTAACTTTGCTGTGATACGTATTATTGTTTCTAATAACATTTGGACAAGCTAAGCTCGCCAGCTATTGGCCTTTTGTGAATTAAGTCAAGAAAGTGAGCCTTTTGTTTGACAAGAAAGCACCACAAGGGTGAAAGTAAGTCTTAGCTCAGAGCCCCACAGTTAGATGGTAGCAACAGTATCCCTGAGGCTTCAACTTAGACATAGATCTAAAGAGGAAGGAAATTTTCTCCAAATCCCTGTACCAGGGTTGCCACTCAAATTTGAAAAAAAAATTCCTTGTGTTTTCCCTGTACATATTGTACACAATATATTAAGAGGAAACAACAATTACTGCGCTCTTGAGTGAGCTATATTGGACTAACTATATTTATTAGTTTTAATTACTGGAAAAACAGCTGAACATACTTAATTAATGCTATAGTGAATTAAATAGTTTAGTATAGCTGAAATATTATGATTAAATATTCCATAGATTACGCTTTGAGTGGTCACCATTTTTTAAAAGATAAAATAAGAAACAAAATTCCCTGTATTTTCCCAGTTTGTAAAGAAAAAAATCGAAATTCCCTGTTATTTTAGGTGATTTTTAAATTCCCTGTATTTTCCAGGTCTTCCCTGTTCTCCCTGTGGAGTGGCAACCCTGTGTACACATGGTACAGTTCAGAGATCGATCCATACCTGCCAACATTGGAGAAATAAAATAACTGCAATTTTACTACAGACATTGTTTAGACAACGAGTAAAGTTTTGATACATCATGCATAATCATGTAAGTCAAAAAGAGAAATTTGAAATAATATAAGAACTTACATTTGGCGAAGTAAAAAATATGTATATGCATCTAAATCCAAAGAATATTTTTTTAAACCATTATCTATAATTACTTAAACTTTTAACACTCAACATACGGCAATGCTGGTTATAGTACTGTCTGTTGAGGAATAAGAGAAGTATTTTTGCCATCAGCGGATATTTTATCGCCATTTTTTTAAAACCAAATATGAAGAAATTTGAGAATGTACGGGTAAGCAGGAGATAATGGTAAAATACAGGAGTTTTCGTTAAAAAACAGGAGACTTGGTAGGTATGTCGATCACTCAAATTTTAGGAGCACTGAATCGAAAATACTCGGTGGGTCTTGGCCGATTGTAACTCTGGGCTAACACAGCTACATACAAGTTCATCCATTAAGTTATACTAAAAACAAGCACAAAATTCAAAAACTGATAAAAAAAAAGTATATACGATTATTACTATGTGTAATTTAAAAAGAAATTATTACAAAATACATTTAATTTGCATGAAATACAATATGTCAGATAAGATGGATTGACTACTGCTATAAATTCCTTTAGTATAGCACAAAAAATATTTTTTGATTTGTATTACCATATCTATTCTTTTGTCATCCTTCACAAAATCATCATCTGATGAGCTAAAAGGAGATACAGAATCTCTTTTTGGAGGATAACTTGTCCACCCAGTTGAGTACATATTATCTATATTACTTTTCAGAGATGATTGCTTTTGAAGTCCAAGCCTACATTAAAAAAAAAGATCATACAATTGCTATATTTAAATGCTATCAATATGTTAAACTGAATATGATTTATAACTTAATAGGTATTTAAATTATGATTACATAATTTTTGAGAAGAAACAGGAACAATTACTCCCTATAAATGTGAGTTATGTTTTTATCTTTATTAATAGAAAGAATACATTTTTAGATTGTCCGTTAAGAAATAAATGGCAACTATTTTAATCAAAATTATTATACAGTCTATAAACAATTATGCTAATTAATACAATGGTAAGTATGTCAAGCCCATCAACAATTATTTATTGCTGAAGGATTATTTTCCTAAATTATTGTCGTTCCAGATTATGGCAGAATTTTACAGGGTTCATTCGAAAAGTAATGCCAGTGAGTTGACTAAAAATTATTGACAACACATTAAAAGTTTCCAAAATAAGATTCTCATGCATCAATACATTGCTTGCAGTGAGATTTCTAAACATCAAAACCACCACCCTATTTCAGAATGTGGTTGGCTCAGGGATAAGCATTGTTATTCCTCTACTCTAAAAGATGTCATTTCATTGGAGTTTTTAATTGCAGAAACTTAAAGACCTAGACTGTATAGTGAATCAGCCATACAGCACAATTTTGAGAGAGGTACTTTTGGTAACATTTAATATTTATACTATCAAATGAAAATTGAAACAAGTCTGAGTTCAGTTACTTCTATTATACTTTTATCAACATGACCACTAATGATCTTCTAGAAAAACTTTAATAGGTAAAAGCTAAAGATTTAAAAAAAAAAAAAAAAAAACAAAAATAAACTATANAAAAAAAAAAAAAAAAAAAAAAACCATAATGTCATCATGAAAATACTCAATTATTGAGATAATTTTATTTTAAATCTTAACAAATATCAAAGTTATTTTAATAAAATAATAACTATACCTTAGTCTGTTTCTGTCAGGTGATGATTGACGATTCAGAGAAGAGTAGCTTTCATGCTGCTAATGTTTAAATATAACATAAGTTCAGCTATTTATGTTCCTCACAAATAATTTACAAAATGTTGTAGATATTTTTAAATTTTTGCTATAAATTACAAAGTAGGTAAATTAAGTTTCATTTATAAGCTAAATTTTAAAGAAAAAGAACTCAAATAAAAAAACACAAAATATTTGCTAAACAAGTTAACAAAAAACTTTATTATGATAATGATGAAAAAAATTAAATCTAGTGAATTATACAGAATGATAACAAATACTTGCAAAATAACTTTTTTACAAATAGTCTGTTTCACACCTTTTCATTTATTTCAGTTTGGCCGGCAAAGTATTCCATCAAAACCAGTTTAGCTGTCTAAAAAATAAAAAAAAAAAATCTTTCAATAAATAAGTTTTTACAAATAAGACACTAAAAAAATTTTAAAACACACTCCTAGAACAACATTTTGGATAGTGTTAATTAAGTTGAAACAGAATTTCCTTTCACTGTAACAACCCTGACTAAATTTGCGTTAAAAAAGGCAGCATATTTTGAAAAATTACGATATGTTTTTAGGGTTACTTTACAGTTGATAAAAAATATAATATATTTCTTTACATTGTAGGAAGAAGTTTTCAATATAATGTATAATTTTTTAAGAAGAGGCATTTACTAAGACAGATTATTTGGTATGGAGACAAGTTAGAGCTATCAAAGTGAAAGAAGCTAGACTGATCATCATTTTAAGAACTGTCTGATTACGAAATATTGCATACCTGCCAGTATTCGAGAAATAAAATTACGGAGATTTTACTAGCGACATTTTTTAGGCTACGAGTAAAGTTCTGATACATAAGTCAAAAAGAGAAATTCATATTTGGAAATAATATAAGCACTTAATATAAGCGAAGTAAAAAATATGTATACAAATCTTCTAACTATTTTATTTTATTGTTAAACAGCAGACCCGATTTCGGATTTATGTCTACTAATGTTCAACTCCGCAGCCTTATAATTTTGAACCTAATCCAGAAGACAAGCGAACTCCTGGATCAAGTATTAAGTGTAATTAGCCTTTGTGGAGGACTTTCTGATAGAACTAACTTGCATTTGAGTTACATGGAGAGGAAAACAGCAAGGAGACTCTAACCCGTGATCCCAGTACCACTGATGATATTTTACATTTTTACATCAGCACCGTGCTCAGCGCAAGCTGGATGCGGAATTCGTATCGACAAGTCATCGCCGTGATTCGAGTCCAGTTCACTTCATTGGAGGGCGAACGCTCCATCTCCTGAGCCACCACGGTTCAACTTAAACTATTAACACTCAACATACTTCAGTATTGGCGATAGCACTATTGGTTGAGGAATAAGAGAAGTACTTTTTGCCATCAGTAGATATTTTTGTCACAAATTTTTTTGAAACAATTTCTGCAATAAATACAGAGAAATTTGAGAATATATGGGTACAACAGGAGACAGTCATAAAATACAGCAGTGTTCGTTGAAAAACAGGAGACTTGGCAGGTATGATAGTGACGTCAGCACCTGATTTGCTGTAAGCAAATCAAAATCTTTTTTTAAATCAATAAATTTCTATAACTTTGCTTTGAAAATCCTTTTATCCCCTCAATACTATAGCAAAGCCCTTTGTATGAGAATAGAAAATAAGCTAAAGGTGTACTTATTACACCTTTATAGAAACTAATTAAAAAAAAAACTTACTTTGTACAAGAATCATGGTAATGGATTATAAAAACGTGCATATATATATCGCAACATCGAACTTTTAAGTCGTGTAAATCCGAATTACGATGCATAATCTTTAGGTCGCGTGAATATGTCTTACAATACACAGTTTTTAAATCATGTGCAAATACTAATACCTAAATCAATGTTTGATATTACAACCCGATTCTGATTTTCAAATTGCAACATTGAATTTTTTAAATCACTTGTACACGAATCGCAACATGTAACTTTTAAACCAGGTAAATAAAAAAAAAATCAATGATTGATATTAAAATTGGGTGAGTAAGAATCGTGATATTAGCAGATTTTAGAGCAGTTCTAAATATTCAAAATGGTGAAAATTCGCTGAACCAAAAGAATCAAATTGGCAGTAGAATCATAGGTATGTAAACATCTCTTTAATGAGATTTAGCAAATGTTTCAAAATGCTGATATAAGAAATGTAGATATTCTTTAATTTTTTATAGAAAATAATAATTACATGAACTATTTTCAATGCATTAAGTAATTTCAATTTGGGCATAGCTTTATTCTAGCAATTTAGCCCTTATTATTTCAAACAAAATAAATTTAAGTAATAATAAAACTTACTTTCAAAAGTTCAGCATTAGTTCCAGTTAAGCGAATCAAATCTTGATCAATTTGCACAGAAACACTATGTTCTCTTAAAGAAGCATCACTTAAACTGTAACTGTGTTGAAGGTTTCTTTTCATAAACATTTGATTATCAACTGAAGAATATGAATTATTATACTCTATAGAATCCTTAGTATTATCCAATACAGACATGTCAGAGTTTTCCTAAAGAAATATGACAAAATGATAATTGTTGAAATACAAATCCAATATTTAATTAAACTTTTAGATTATTTTATAAATGAGACATTAATAATAAATATGCATTTAAAATTCTCCCTAGATTGCAACAGGGTTCCCACTCAATTTCAAAAAAAAAAAAAAAAAAAAAAAAATAAAAAAAAAAAAAAAAAAATNGGTATATTAGGTAAATTTTAATGAAAATCCATACCATATTTTATCTATACCATGAAATTTTTCATCAGAAATATTTTTTTATTTTTATTTGTAATGTCAAGTATTAGATTTTATGAGCAAAAACATATATTAGAATGAGAATGGAAACATGAAAAAGTTTCACTTAAAAGCTCAGCTCAGTGGTTAAAAATATTTTAGTATTAAAGCATTTTAAATTTATGACTATCATAATAGCACTCACATTTCATTAAAAATATAAAACAATCTAAGTTGGATTGATCATAATTTAGCCAGAATAGGATATATTGTGCTTAACTTAAACAATATTGTAAAATTAAAATCAGCATTACAAACTTAAGTGAAATAAAAGTTTATTAATTAATAATTGATTACAGAGCTGCCAACTTTCTACACTTTTTGGGAAAATTTCTAGTGGTAGTTAAGTTTATGTTTCCATGGATTATCCTTTGTTTTTTTATAAGTTATTTTCTCCACTACTAGATGTAAATGATTCAAAAGTTCAAATGATACAGAGCTTTTTAGTTTTTTTAAAAAAAATACACCACATTTAAATGTTCAAATTAGGTATTAATCTAATTTAATGATTAATTATATATAGAGAGAGCAATAAAAGTATTAAGAATATTTAAGACAAACTAACAAAAAAACTTTTAACGTTTAAATTTATTTCATTAAAAGTATTTAGTTTTAAAAGGAAATAACTTACTCGAATAGGAGAAGCATTTCTACGAATAGTATCTTCTACCAAAAGTTTTGCATGCCTAAAATAAATTATTTATTTCAAATTGCTGATTATTATAATATATTTGGTATATATTTTTAAAAACTTACCCAATAGCTTCTTCATGAGGTCCTGTAATCTGCACAAGTCTATCCCGAGCTCCAGGATTTACTAAAATAACAATGCAGGAAATTTTTTTTTTTATAGTTTTAAAACGTTTTAATGTCAGCTACATATTAAATAATTTGAACTGTAAGAATTTTTCTACAAATAACAGCAGAATCCTAGTAATCTAAACCTTTGTATTTCAAACAGCCACAAAATATAGGTTCACAAGATTTATGTTATGATTATTACATTTTGTTTCACTTCAATTTCTTTCATTAAAAATATATATTCTGTGAACACATTCTGCTTAAAGAATGTACAGATATTATTAATGTCAAAAGTAAGAAATTAAAATGCAATTTGATCTTATATTAAGAGACAAAAATAAGTCTTGAAGTTAAATATTAATGTAATTTAAATTTGATTGATTTGATAACTAATGTAATTTAAACAAAATAAATGTTTAGAAAATAAGTGTTTAGAATAAAAAAAATTAAAAATTAAAGGAAAAATTGCATATTGTAAACTTTTTATGATTATCACACAAAGTACAGTAATGTTCACACAATAATCATTTTTGTTTGTTTTTTGATACATGTTTTTTTGTTTTTATAAAGACAAAGTATTTTTTGAAAAGTTTTAAATGCACAAAATTCTATTTAACTGTAATGAATTATTTAGTTTGGCTTGGACTGAATTAAATAAAATAAATGAAGAGGAAAAAAAGAAAATGAAAGTGAACCAAGTGATCCTGTGACAAAATTGATTAATTTATGCAATTAAATAAATAAAAAATAAACAGGAACATTATTTAGAAATAAAAGAACAGAGTTTTATCATAAAAATAATTATTTTGCAATAATGTAACATAAAATTTTAGAGTCACTTTTGCAAAGTGCTTTTCACACACAGCGTAAAAATAAAATCATTGCAGAAAGAGAACTTAACATAATTTCAATTCAGTCAATATATGTAACTTACAATTGATAAATACAGTATTTGTTGAAATAGTGTTATAAACTAATATAAATAACAGTTAGAAAAATTTAGTAAAATTATTATAAGATTTTAATTATTTGAAATTTGATTATTATTATTTTTTTAGCGAACTAAAGCATACACTGGAAAAATATTAGTGTTTTAAGCACACTATAATTCACACAATGTTTGTTTTAAAAAAATAATAATAAAATAAAAAAAGCTGCAGAAAGAAATATACATTATTTTTTTCACATTCTACTTATTTGGTATTAGGTTTTACAGTATTAAATAGGGAAAAATCTTATAAATTTATTTCTCATGCTCATTTAGTATAAAGCCTTTGTTAAGCCAATTTGGCATGCATTACATGCAAATGAATATCTCACCTCGTTGGAAAGATATTACAGTATCACTCAATTCTTCTATCATGTGAACACGACGTCCTTTGATACCCATCACTTTAAAAAACAGTCATTATTAAACTTTTTAAGTGTCTGAATGCAGTTCAGTTTTCTTATATTTTTTAGAATACCAAAGTTATTCACATTTTTTGTAACTGAAACATAATTAATTTTAGAAAAAGTTAAAATACAAAAATTAATAATACAAAAATTACCTTTTCCAGAATCAGAATTCCTAATTAATATTTCATCTTTAAAGACATTTTTGCCAGAAATCCTAAATGTAAAAATACACATTTAAGGTGATTAAAACAAAAATGTAATAAAAATACATAAAGCTATATTACAGAATTTAAAAATAGCTTAATTAGAAATACCTTCACATTTTTTCAATAGCAAATTAAACACCAGTTAAAAATAACAAGAAAACAAAACTGTAGAAATGTGTTTATATCATTGCTGAGTTCACCTCTTTTTTTAAATTATCCATAGTAGTACCGTATATTTCAGTGTATAAGTAGACCATTGAAAAGAAAAGGGGATAAAAAAAAAAAACAAATATGGAAATTTCTAATATTATTAGCTTGGAATGAATATGGAAAAAATATAATCTTACAAAAACAGGAAATATCTGCTCAGCTCCTTTGACGTCATGTGGCAAATGAGACTAGATACAAGGCAAAATGTGCACTCAAATGTTATTAAATTCTTTTTTAGAAAATGTAAAATGGGGTGAAGACCATTTTTTTGGGGATTCAGAAGATGTGAATAAAGTTGAATCCATGGCAGAGTGGGATCGGTATGCACTGCTATATAATTGAATTTTTAAATTTGTAGCTTTACGGTACATTTTAAAATTTTTCATTTCGTTAAATATTTCAAAATACTCTTGAATCTTAACTTTCTTATTCCAAATTTTTTGAACTTAATTTAAAGCAGTTTTTCTTTCAAAAAAAAATCTTTACAAGTAAACAAATAAGATGTGAGAAAATGGCAACATAATTGTATATAACGTATTAAAATAGTTTTTAAATGGGTAAATTAAATACAAAATTATTCATATATAACACATGCTAAATAAAGCATTGATATTTTGTGATCAACGAATGTCTGATTCTATTACCGGTGAATAAGTCTACCTTTTTGATTTTTTCAAATTTTAGTGGTTTGAGAATTCAATTATAAACTAAGATAAATGGTATTTTTAAATGCTATATAAAAATTTAACTACTAGACTATAAATTACATTTAAAAGAATACAAAAAAAATTATATAATAGCACAAAATTTTCTTTTAAATATCTCTAAATTTTTTTGGTAATAAAACATTTTAGGAATCAGTATTGAAAACAATCTATTCCATAATAGTTAGTACTGCCCCCCCCCACTCTTTTGTAACCATACCTAGCACAGCAACTAAGTTACTAATCTTATCACATAGTAAAATGTTGTTTCTAGCATATGAAAGAACACAGAAAACAATTTAAAAAACTTCTGTCAAATATTTAAAAAAAATTAAAATAAACATTTTTTCGCTATAAAATAATTAGCTGAATGAATATTGCTTTTTAACAATTAAACCAATTAAATCAAGAATTAATCAATAACTTATACTGGACATATTTTAAAAAAGTTGATTTTAAGTAATTTTAGTAAAATCAAGATAAAGATTTTGTCTTTCCGGATTTGAATGTCTGAGTTTTTATTTTTTATAAAACCTCATTTACTTTATTTTTTTTTTATCCTGATGATCAGTGGCGTATGCAGAATTCTTTCAAGGGGGGTGTTCATAATTTTCTGAAACTACTAAAAGAAATTCGAGTCTGTAATAAAGCACTATTATTTCCCTAATTTAGACAGCTAGACAATTTTGACTTTTCATTTAGACAACATTGTTTGGTTAAATTTTGATTTGATTTTTTAAGTTTAAGAACATAATGTAATATCTTCTGAAAAAAGTCCAATGTCATATGGGTGGGAAGTAACACTTTGAGGGCCACTTTCACATTCATCAGATTTTGTTATGCTAGAAACGTTTTCTTCAACGGAAGTATCACATTTCTGTACAACAGAAAAACTTACATTGGTACTAGATGCTGTCACCTCACTAATTTCAGGTCGTGATTTTTTCTCAAAATAATTAAAAATTGTTAAATTTTTACGTTTTGACATCCTAAAGATCAAGAACAGTAAATATATATACTGGCACAGAAATAAATGCTATGCTCAGGGCCGGCGCTTACGCGGGGACCTAGGCCATTCAAATTTTTGGGGCCCTTCAAATAAGTTGTTTTTCTCGTATATTTTTTATTTATTCAAATATAAAAGTATTTATATATCTTTTCATTTCAGAAAGCATGTTTAAAATTAAAATAAATAATAATAAATTGAATTTTACTTTATTTTGTTATTAGAACTAAATTTTAATCACAACATTTTGAAAAAATTTTAATATATATTTAAAATTGATTTTTTTAAAAACAATCATTGTTTTTCTTAATTTTTTAAAATTTATTTTCAAAAAAATGCATTTTAAAGGGGTCCCTAATTATTTGATCTTACACCATCCAATGTACTCCGTTCCCCCTTTTATATAATTTTTCACCGCATCTCCAAAATTCTCGAATTGTCTCAAAGACGACAGCACGTCTAGGATTACAGAATCACAGAGTAAAGATCTCGCGAATGACAGCCAGTCTCGAAAACTATACCGTCAGGACAGAAAGGAACCAGTCCGTAACAATATCATGCGAATTTGGTTTCAAAAGTACAACTCTATTATAGTAAATGTTTTTTCAATATTCTGAGAAATACCGTGACAAAAAAAGTAGGCATAAGGCAGATAAAAATATATTGTCTTAAAAAATAATAGCTCGCATAATTTCTACTAAAATTGCCATTTTGTCTGAGCTCAAGGGGGGGTGTTTAAACTCCTAAACCCCTCCCTTGCGTACGCCGCTGCTGATGATACCACAAAATAAGTGCTATGAACATTAATTAATTCATGTTTTGTTGTCTGCATTTCAATGAAAAAAGATATTTTAATATGAAAAGGCATATCCTTAAAAATCTTTTTAATTATGATACAACATAAAAAATTTCGTACAATTAAACAAACAATGGAAAAATACTATGACAAAATAAGTAAAAAATTATTAAACTCTACAAAAGTAATGATAACTTTAAAAAGTTTGGTAGTAATTTAATTATTAAAAGTCCTTTAGGATTTTTTTTATAGCTTTTAAAAGAAGAATAAAGATAAAATTTATTTAAAAGAATAATGAAGATAAATTTTTGTTAAAGCAATGGATAATAAAAACAATATAAGATGATTGTGAAAATATTAAAATTAAAAAGAAAAATACTTAGTAGGTTTGGCAAATTTTCCAGATGATCTGAGTATTTCTCCTGGTGCCAATGGAAGTGTATTGGCAGGTGAAGAAGTTTGGTTGTGTAAGGCAAAAGGAACTGAGGTCATAGATGAAGATGTAGAAAGAGTGAGATCTTGAATACCTTGCTAAAAGGTAAATTTTTATTAGGCTAAGTTATGGTGTTAACATTTTATATAAAAGCTTTAAAGTAATATGAATTCTTTTAAGTGCTGTAACAGTTTCCATTCGCAAAAATTAACAAAACAAAGAAAATGAGGCACTTAAAGCTTCCATAACAATTATAAGCTTTCATAAATTCATAAACTCAATTTTGAATAAAATTGAGTATATGATGACAAAAGTCACACCCAGTAAAAAAACCGGTTTCTGGGGAAGGTTTTGTGGGAATAGTTGAAGTTGAGCATTTTTCTTATTATGTATACCGATTTAATTTATTAAAATGTTTAAACAAACAAATAATCATAGTCTTTTATTATATAGATGAAAAGTAAATTTAAGTATAGAAATAATTAATAATTTACTCATTCATTTAAACACATAAAAAAATGCTGTTAAGAAATATTCAAATTTAATTAGATTAAAAAAGTGCTTCACTAATTTAAAAGAATTTTAAACTAATAAGTTATGAAAAATATATATCAAATTAATCTTTAAAATGCTCATAATTTTTTATTTCAAATGAAAAGAAATGCTGTTAAGTAATGCTTAAATGCAATTAGATTAAATAAATGTTAAACTAATAAGTTAAAAAATAAATCCCACCAATCTTTTGTTTCTTAAGGTCTTTTTTATTTTAAATTAAAGCAAATGATGTATAAGTGTCAGATTGAATCTCCCCCATAAACAAAATTCAAGACTTGCAATTAATTTTCATTTATTATTTTCTTTTTCAAATTAGATGACAGATATAAATATCTTTAATGGATAATAAAAATGGTTTACCAGAACTCGATGCATTTTGTTTTGTGATCATAGCATACACAAATATTGCTGTTGTACAATTTTTATAAAAACAATTATTAATCAAGTAGCTTTAATTAAATTATGAAACTGTTTGAGAAAATTTTTGATACGCTCAAGTATAGATATTTTTCAAATATATAAATATACACAAGCATATGATTTTTTAAAAATGTTTTCCGTCGTTAAACTCTTTGAAAAAATACCTTTTTAAAACCACTAGCAAATTAAAGAAAAATTTAAAATTATACCTCCACCATTGTATAACCAAATTTACCAAAATGAAAATTGTATCCAAAATTTACTGAAATGAAAAATAATCAAGATGGTTATTTTAATGAAAATACTTTTATGGTTAAATATACCAATGTAAATGTTGGTTTTGCTGATAAGGTCTTAATGATTAAGATTCAGAGAATCATTCAATATTTTTCCTCCTTTCCCCCCCTTTAAAAAGAAAAAAGTGGAAATTTCATTTTAAGTTAAAAATCTATATTTTAAGACATACTAACAACCATTTGTTGACAAACATAAAATGTTTATTATTATTTAAGTAAACAAAAAATGTATTATTAACAACAATAAAATATTCATTTCACCTCACTTATACAGTAGGGAACAGATTATCCGGTTTCCTGAATCGCTACAAAAAGCAGTTTTTTGATTGTTAAACCCAACTTAAAAAAACAATGAAGTAATGCACTAATGATTACTTCCAAAATGATGGTAAGGTAAACATCTTTAAAAAAAAGAAAGAAAAATCGTAAAATCTTATGAGGAAAAAAAATTTTTTGTTTTAAGAATGGCGAGAAAATTTATCGAATTTCGTTCCGGTTTTCTGATTTTCGGATAACGGGTTCTGTACTGTATTTGAATGTATTAATACATTAAAATAAAAGTGAGATGCATAAAAAAGAATGGTGAGCTTGCTTGTGGAAAATCAGAAGCACTCAAGCGCTAATCCAAAACCGAACGATCCTAATCTATATGGAACAATAGATATCAACGCTGATAAGTCTTATCTGTCCAGTTTTTTTAAAATTGAACTGGAAATAAAAAGGTTGAACAATAACCGATCTGCTGGCCCAGACAAAATTAAAGCTGAGCTTTTTAAGATTAAAGACCAATAACAGCTAAAGACAATCTATAGAATCATTTGTAGAGCATGGGAATTGGTAATGCCCACAGACTGGGACAAAGGTTTTATCTGGCCTATTTTTAAAAAGGGTGACAGATTTGACTGCATCAATTACAAAGAAATCCTTTTACTTTTGGTGCTGTTAAAAAAAAAAAAAAAAAAAAAAAAAAGAAGCACATTTCTNGGCACACCTTTTTGACCCATTAGGTAGCTAGATAACATTGAAAAAGACTTCCAAGTAATCAGTGCTGGAAAAAGAAGGACAACGTGACTTAACAGGGCAAGATGGCGAAAACTTGTTGAGATGGCCTGTTCCGGGCTGTAGTGCCCAAGAATTCATTAAATTTAACAAAAAAAAAAAAAAAAAACTAAAAGCNAAAAAAAAAAAAAAAAAAAAAAAAAAAAATCTAAGAAATACACATAAATAGATAAATGAAAATGTGTAAGGACAAAGAATATTTCCTAGTTAAAAGTACTTTGGTGTAGTGACTAAATTTTATCAATTTCTACCCCCGTCTAAAATTATTTTCAATTCTTATGAAATTTTGTAAATACAATAGTTATATAATAAATATTTTTACAATATTTTAATACAGAAAAAAAAATAGTGACAATAAAAATAATTTCTGAACTTTTTAAGACATAAATATGAAGAACTACAGAAAAAATATAACTCTTAAATTATTTCTCAATTTATAGTTTAATTATCCATAAAAACAGAAAACTAATAATTAAGTTATGAAATAGAAAAACACGACAAAAATGAATAGATAAGGGAAAACTACAGGTTTCACCATTGGAAACCTCAATTTAGAAAAAAATTTAGAGAGGAAAACAAATAATTACAGCCAGTGTTATTGCAGGAAATAGATTTTGAGAAATCATTAAATTTAGGACAAATAAAAAGGAATATTTCTATCTACATACTAACCTCAAGATCTAGAATTTTAGAATTAAAATAATTCTGAATATTATCATTCTTTTTCCAACCATTAGCTCGAATTTCGATTGTTTCCAGCAATTTCAAACGAGAAACCATATCCAGTCTCTCTTCTCTGGAAGCATTTCGCAAAGTACAGAAGTATCGGTCAATCGCATCTAAAATGGTAAAATTAATTAGAAATTTATACAGATATTGATGCTAGTATATTAGTTAAAAGTTAGAATGATTTACCTTTATTAAACTTATCCAGTTCCTCTCCACGTTTTTTCAAAATGGCACACATTCGAGAAATATCAGCTGCTGTTACATCGTCAAAGTTACAGTTACTAATACTGACATTCAGTATTTCTAAATCAGCTAGTATTTCTAGAAATATAAAGTTGAGATATAGAATATATTTTCTACATTCTTAGAGAATCAAAAAGTTTAAATTTTTAAAGAAATCAAAAACTTCAAAGGCAAACTTCAATTATTTTAATTGACACTAACAGATAAAAATAAAAATTTTATCAAAGTTCCCATGGACTTTGGTTTCATTTTAAGCAACTATAATTCAAATTCCTTTCACAAAAGAATTCATTTTTAAAAGCCTTTCATAAAAATTGAATAGTAAAAAAAAAAAAAAATGTTAATTTTTTTATTTTTTGAGATAATTTTTCTAAATAGCGCATAAAATTAAAATACTTTTTCTAACTTAAAAACTTAACTTTTTCATTAATCAATTTTAACAATCGATGAGATCTAAGTTATAAATAAATATTCTAAGAAAATATAAGATTCAAATATATATATATATATATATGATTTTGTATAATGATACAATTTTATTAATTGAGGATCAATTTAAAGGAATTTGTTTGCTGAATAACAATGATGAGAAACAAAATCAAAAATTTTTCCATCGCTAAATATCAAAAAAATTTTTTTTGGCAAATTTAGTACCTTCTTTAGACTTTTGCACAACAGCATCCTTAGGATCATGAATATGAAACTTTAATGTATCAGAGCTGTTAACTGACTTCAAAGGACGTGGCTTTTTAAGGGGTTCTCTCCGTATTGCTGCTTTAGAAGTCATCCTAAAAATAAGATGAAACAAGAAATAGAACTAGGCAAAATAAATACTTGATACAGAGAAATGCTAGAAGGTTTGCTATTAAAAATGTACATCCCTTTATTGCTTTTCTTATTATAAATTTTGCAAAATGTAAACAGACACCCAAAAAAATTTGTAATAAAAGAAACTGATATATTTAAAAAAAAACTCAAAACAATGAAAATTAAAATATTTTTTTATACTAAATTTGTATAATTTCAATCCGTTATTGAATGTATAGATTATATATCCAAGAAGATATTTAAAGTAGAAAATAGGCAAGGAAATACGTTTATATTATATTTTCTTAAAGAATTCAAGGCTATTTAATGCAAATGGTTTTCTCATTGTTATCAAATCACTGCAAAATAAATACGAGGGGAAAAGATTATTTTATTGTTTAAGATATCAGGTTTATAATTTTTTTAATAGGTAAAAAAGGGTATTAGAAATAATTTAAAACTTCTTACTTGTGGGTACTTAGGTAGGTAGGAAAAAAATTTAATTTTAAAACTATAATCAGAAATAACTCGTACATAGCGCAAACACAGTAGAACGACCTATTGTCAAGCGTTAAATATATCCTTCAAGTTTAAGAAAGAATTATTGAAATGAAGAAAAAAGTGTAGTACAATATTAATCTAAAAATTCCCTTAACAAATAATTTTTACATAGTATTTGCATCGCATAATAAAGACATATGATTTTAAGACTAAG
This sequence comes from Parasteatoda tepidariorum, assembly GCF_043381705.1. Lineage (NCBI taxonomy): Eukaryota > Metazoa > Arthropoda > Arachnida > Araneae > Theridiidae > Parasteatoda > Parasteatoda tepidariorum. The sequence continues at coordinate 88,474,219 of NC_092207.1, forward strand.
TATTAAAAATTCTCAAGTTGTCTATTTTTAAAGACACACGTCCCTAACTTGCAGAAAATAGTAAAAAAAAAAAAAAAAAAATAANAAAAAAAAAAAAAAAAAAAATTCACAAAAACTTAATAATTATATTTTGAAATCAATAAAATTAAGATTTCGGTTCATTACGGTAAAATATTAGTTTCTTTCTTCTATTTGAAAAGTGACACGCATAATTGGAACAGTACGAATTATTAAGAATTTCATGATTGCATGAATAAATAAAGGCACAATATTAGCGTAGTATATTCCTTACTTAGCTAAAACAAATTTCAGCTCTAACTTTTATAGGCAACAATTATTAAGACTTGAAAATTGTTGACGTTTTATTCATACATGCAATTTTCATGCCCTAGAAGAACAATAACAAACTAGACCAAAACAAATCGAGTTGAGATATTTCTGTTCTTCTTCTTCTTACGCTATATAAATGGGGACAATTTATCACTAGAGTTAGCTGCATTACGTGCTGCATTTTTTAAAAATCTTCTTAAAAATATGAGGTTGATAATAATTTAACAATATTTTTGAAAAAAGGAAAGAAAAGGTAGGTACATGAAGACTAGAGTATCATGGGAAGACAAGAGTATCGACATTCATGGGTAGGTCGGTACTTTATTTACGTCGCACTAGAGCTGCACAATGGGCTATTGGCACGGTTTGGGAAACATCCCTGTGGATGATCCGAAGACAGGCTATCACAATTTTGATCCTCTGCAGAGCGGATGGCTCCCCTGCTTTGGTAGCCCGACGACCAGAGTGCGAAGTCGAGCACTTTTCGATAGAACAGTTTAACGAGGACTGATACCGAGCACTCTCGGTCCCTACTCAGGCTGATTAACGTGATCACCCACTCTCTTACTGATTGCAGCAGTGATACTTGACTTCGGTGTTCTACTCGGAACAGTGTCTTTACTATAAGTTCACTGCGGGACTAAGAAAAGAAATATAATTAAGGAAAGAAAAAAAGCGATTGCAGCTGTATGGAACTTAAAACTGTTTTAAACATAGTTCTGAACGAAAGCATCGTGGAAAGTTAAAAAAATATTTTTGACAAATTAATGTGAAATATATTATGGAAGGGGAAAATTTCATACTACATTCGCATATAATTGAGCAGAAGAGAAGAGATAAAGGGGGGCGAGTCAAGACATGGAACCGGTCTTCTCCCCAGATGGCGCATCAAGCTTTACGATTGAGAATTTTTATTTTTTTTTTTTTTAAAGGAAAGGAAAGGAAAATGCAGTAAAACCTCCAAGAAAGACTACATCTGTGTATCGACCCCCTCCATTTACGACCACTTCTCGAAGGCACGAAATTTTTCCTATTCGCGATCGCAACACTCGAATACGCCATCTGGGGAGAGACCGGTTTCATGCTTTTAGCCCTTCTCCCTTCCCTCTCCTCCTCTTTTCAGTTGTATAGGAATGTACTACGATATTTTCCCTTTTCTTAATATTTTTCCTTTTTATTTAATAAGAATATTTTTTAAAATTTCCATAATACTTTTCTTTAGAACTATGTTTAATGTACTTTTCAGTTCCATATAGTTTTTCAAGTTAAAAGATTTCAATCTATATGAAAATCAAGAGAGAAACTAGCGTACTTCCTTCCTCTATGACTTTCCACACGCTAATGGGGAAAGCTTGTGAAGTGTTGCCATAGGAAAAGAGTTCTGCTCTACGCCACCTGCAGCCCATTTCGATCGCCAATAGACTTTGTGTTGAAAAAAACCTTTAAGAGAGAACATCAAAATCTGTCCTTGTGTCCGGGCAAATCTCTGTATCAAATACGGAAAAGGTCAAATATGGAAACACGAAAAAAATTTCAAAACAAAAAATATTAACAAAACAAATAAGTACAATTAATGTACTCAAAATATTTAATGAGACCTTTATTTAGAGAGCACTTTTTGACGATCTCTGTTAGAGATAACAGACTCATAATGCAGTCAGAGTGCACTAAAGACGATGCTATCAATGATTTATTATTAGAGTTGAAAATTAACTTAGAAAAAAAAAGTTATTTTAGAAATAAAACTAAGCATCTTAAACAAATAAAACTCTTCTCACCTTCTAAAGTTAACTAATTTTAATGCAATTTAACATAAAATTAAATGCAAACTTAAACGAAAAGATAATTGTTTACTTATTTAAAATAGTTTTTCCTTCATAATTAGTAAATTTGTTTTTACATTTAATTATATCAATAAGGATCATTTTTATTGACGCTAAATTATATTCATCGATCTGGTTTTCAGGACGCCAACACAAGTGGCATTTGCGTACCGAGACTAAATGGCTTAAAATAACAAAAACTAAAATCTCTTGCGAAAATTACGTACCTTCAACAAAAGTTTGAAGTTCATGGAGGTATCCTTTAAGAACGACCAACCTTCATTAACGACCATTTTACTGTGGAACAGAAAGTGGTTGCTTCCGAGAGGTTTCACCGTATTTAGAAAAACGGATGAAGTGAAGAATATATTAAAATATCTGTGACTTGGATAGTTCCCAGAGATAACATTAAAAAAAATGGACTCCTTTCTTCATATATCACTCCAATTAGGAAACTTCTAGAAAAGAGAAAAAAACTGTTAGACATTTTAAGGTGAAAATTAATTTATAAATATTCAATAGAAAAATATCACGAAAAATCTACTAGATTTTGAAATCATGATTTTTGTAATTTAAAACGCATATGATGAATAATAACAAGCATTTACGTAATGAAAATAATGGTAAATCTTGAAACAATCGTATTCACTTAGTTAAACTTTAAAACATAATAATTCATTAACGATTTGTAAAAAATCAAATGCTTAAAAAGAAAATTAATTTTTTTTTTATCACACTTGTAGCTTTTCTAAATACAGTGTTCTGTAATGGCTAATCTTTACTATATATGTAACGAATCCTTTGCAAAAATAAAGACAAAAAAGTATACACAAGCATGGTTGCATATTAATATACATTTGCGAAAAATAAACAAAACAAAATTTTTTTCGAAATCTTTCGAATTACTACTGAGGAAAGTGGGACTGCAAACATCAAAGCCTGTTTGAATGCCAAAGGAAACAGAGTGGAGTTGAAAGACAGTCAGTCGAAATAAATTCAAGTATCATCATACAATCAAACTGGTTTTTTTCTGTTTTTTAGTTTCCATATTTTAATAGCGACTCGTCAAAATTCGATATCATTTTTTTTACTTCTTTATTTGAATATTAATTTGAAACTTTTTATGGGCATGCTTTTTGTTAATTTAATATTTGTCAAGGAAAAATAAAACATTTAAAAGATTATCAAAAAATTACGGAGCACTTACCAGATCTCCTATCAAAAACAATAGTTTAAATTAACTCTTAAAATAAAACAAGTAACATGAGCGAATTAAAAACGAGAAGTAAATATTTCAAAATCTGTTTGCACGCATTCACAATTCTGATAAGATAAATAGCGAATAAAAAGTAAAACCATATAATATCTATAATTATTTTATTCGCTATAATTTCGATTAAAATTTAATAATAATCTTTTTTAACGCAATCAAAAGAAACAGGGAGTTTCTGAAATCAGTTATCATAAGTTTTTTTAAAAGAAAAAAAGTCGTTTGGATTAAAATAAGTTGGAAAGAACAATTTAATTCTTGAAATAAAGAAATAAATTAATATTTAATAAAATTCTAGAAATGGGGCCATTTATTTAAAACGATATCCCCCTTTCTACAGCTCAAGTTAAAAGTATACCCTCGCTTCATAAAACTGGAGCATTCTTCCTCAGCAGGAATATCGCTCATTAAAAAGTGAATGGCATAGTAGCCGCAATTAAATAACGAGTACAAAAGTGTTATACGTGCTTTGTAATAAAAAGATACCATCTTCAGGTCATAAAGTTCTCCGAGATCCTAAGAACAACGATTTTGAGGATAAAACTGGGTATACTAAATATACTCCTTATGATCCTGAAACTTACTCCGGCACTATATTTTCCTTACACTCAAGATTCTGTTTTATAGTTTTTCTCTCAGAAAATATAGCTTCATATAATGGTATAGGAAGTATTATTAAGTTCTAGGAGCTTTGGCTGAGAAAAGGATCTACGTTTTAAAGGACCTCTCTTATAGATTTTTGATCGTAAACATCTAATAATGCATTAAATAATGTAAAATATATCATAATGATGTATTTTACAGTACATTTGAGCATTTTATATCCAGTAGTTTGAATATAAAAATGTTTTATTCATAAGTTTTTTTCTCACTAGATTCTTCGGAAATTAGCGAAAAAGCTATAAGAGTATTTGATAATGTTTTTTATTTATTTATTTTTTTTATATCTGAGAATCAACATTAAAACTGTTTAAAAATAAAACTAAATATTTTTATGCATGAAGTTTCCTCAGCAATTTATAAAAAATGTCAAATACTTCAAGATATTTTGGGGGATGAAAATAATAAAATAAGATAGGTAGAACTTCGACCCACCCCAGGGGGGTATACGGAGATAAAAAGTCAAATTATTACATGAAATGTTTAAGCTGAAGACTAAAAATACAGTAAAATTTTGCCAAATGACAGTGGTGGTGATCAGTTAAAAGTGAATTAATAAAAAATTAAAACAATTAAAATCATGTTTTAAAAGCTATGAAAGCTAAAAGTGATCGATCCGGTGTAAATGAAAACTGGAAATAAATCAAATTAAAAAATAATAAAGTAATTTTTAATTTTTATTTCCTATAGCAGAGAATACAAACAATAACACAAAGGAACAATAAAAATAGAAAATAACAAAAGACCGAAGTCATCTTCCCAAAAGTTCTCTCGCATGCCAATATCTTGCGGTCTCCGAGTCTAGTCCGGGGAGCCTCCTACAGCAACGGAGGTGCTCTCTATTCATTGGTGCTCCAGAACCACACAGTTGACACTGAGGGTGGTCATAAATATCTATACGATGCAGGTGTTCTCCTAGACAATCATGACCCGTTAGGAGTCTAAAGGTGGCTACTGTATCTCGGCGAGGCTTATCTGGCACTGCTTAATGTCTGTCTCACGCCAGTTCTTATTCCTTATGCTTTCTCGTAGGTCAGCGGAGGCATTCATTTTAATTATGTTTTTAATATGTAGTTTTATGGAATGGTATGACAATCCAGAGCAACTTGGTTGAAGGATTTGTGTTCCCTTGCGAGCAAGAAAGTCAGCTTGTTCGTTACCATAGATGTTACAGTGGCTGGGAATCCACTGGATGACTACTCTTTTGTTTTTAGTGCCAAAAGTCTCATAAGTCTCCGACACTGAAGCACTTCATCCGACAAAGTGTCTTCCTGTGGGCCGATCGCCTGGATTGCAGCCTGAGAATCTGACAGCAATACAACTTTTCCAAATTCTGAATGGATGGCCAACAGTTGTTTCAATGCAATATATATAGCATGTACTTCACCATCGAAGGCCGTTTTGTATTTTCCGGCAGATGCAAGTAGAAGGAAAAGAGATCAAAGAAAACACTAGATTCAGCAGCCATTTGCGAGTCAGAGTAACTTGGGTACTCAGTATATATGGTCTCCAATGCAAGGGATTTTAAAATTTCAGGTGCTGTTTGTTTCTTTATAATATAATTTTTAAGATTTAGGTTTGAATAATAAAATAAATCAAATTAAGAAAAAAATGTTTTCAATGTGGATTAAAACGGGAGAAAATAATTGTACTTCAGTTTTAGTAAAATCGTATTGCACATCACCTTTAAAACAGACGGTGGGATTTTCAGTGATGATAGAAGTCTTATTCTTAAAGTGATGCGCTATTCGTTTTTCAATTTTAGTCTATTATAACGAAAGGAACATTTTGTGTTTGTTCTCTAATAATTCCAGTACGGGTATCATTAAGTGGTCTTCTGAAACGTTACCGATACGGAAAGTTCTCATTGCGGTATCTCTCAATTTCGGTTTGAAATTTCCTACTGATTCTAAAAAGAAAAGTCCCTCAGTGGACTGATCGTTAAGACACGGTTCCCAGTAGATCACCGAAGTCAAGCATCACTGGCTACGGTCAGTGCGCGAGTGGGTGACCACTTGGAACAGTCTGTGTAGGGACCGAGGGTGGGCGGTATTGGTCCTCGTTAAACTGTGCTACCGTAAAGTGCTCGACTTTGCGCGCGGGTCGTCGGGCTACCGAAGCGGGGGTGCCATCCCTTCCGCAGAGGATCAAAATTGTGATGGTATGTCTTCGGATCATCCTCCGGAATGTTTCCCAGACCGTCGCCAATAGCCCATTGTGCAGCTCTAGTGCGACGCAAATTAACAACAACAACAACAAAAATCTAAAAAGAAAAAAAAAACATTTAAAGATTTCAAATTGTCCGCTTGGGAGAGATGTGCGGAAAATAATCTTTTTTTTTTCATGCACGTTGTTGCAAATTAAACAGCAGATGACTTATTATTATATTTTAGACGAAGAAAAGAGTAATGAACATTAATAAATATTTATCGACAGGCATTTATGCAGTAACTATATTAAGGTTTAATGGTGCAAATTTAACATTTGAATATGCATTGCACACAGTATAGAAATAAACTTAACAATAAAAAAGGAATCTAATTTAAAACAAATATAATTTTATTTTAAGAGTTAAGAAAAGTGTACTTTGTTTTCATCAACACAGGTCTTTCTTAAAGAAGAAACATAAAAGAAAATGATCTTTTAAATAGTATTTAAGCTTGTCACCGCATAGGAGCGCTATATATACAAGAAGCTCTGCTTTTTCTCTAGTTTCGAAAAAAAAATCGTCATTCTTAGGCATATTTCAGCATTAGGACAGAAACAAGAAACTTTTTAAAACTTCTTTGACCTTTGATGATCTCTGTAAGTTTTGTAATAATAAATTGAACTGTTATTTTTAAAGTTTGTAAGTGTAATATTATTTCTTACAGCGATACTTATTTGCTCGTAGCAGTGGACGGCGACCTCAAAAACTTTTAAATTGAAATATATGTCATAAAATCTTAATATTTCAATCGATTCACAGAAATTGAATTGTTTCACGGAACATAAATGTGATTCTTTAAGTAACTTTAATAATTTCACTCAAGATATCAATTTTTTGAACATTCTGAGTACTAATATTGCTGTTACATTAAAAATACGTATGTTTTTATTGGTACTTTTTAGCATAATTATATCTACACTGTCGGAAGTTTTTGATACGTATTTAACAATTATATCATTAAAATTTTCTTCGAAAGATTATGTCAGTTTAAACCCCATGATCATGAAAATTAATTCCTTATAAACTTAATTACATGATATCGTGATTCACTTTGATGTAAATTTAGTTGCGAAATGTGAATATCACTTAAGTAATTAAGCTTTTAGACTTTCATAAGCTTTAAAAGCACCAATAGCTTATAGCTCTGTAATAGTTCATTGACAAAGAAATCAAGCCTAACTTTTGAAAAAAAAAAAAAAAAAAGATTTTTCACATGCTCTGAAATTAGAGTGGAAAGTTTTTAATTATTTTTTGTGTTATACATTTGAAGTTGACCAAACACTTTTATTTTTTGAGTCATGAATAATTTAAAAGTTTTTAAATTTATTCATAGCTGGAAAGGTTAAAACTCGAACTGAATTTAGTGGAAATATTTATTTCAGATCCTCATACTTATATTTTTTCCCCTCTTAAGCAAATAATTTTTACTGACAACAATTTCGATCATGTATTTTCTTGGGAAAAACTTCTGAATTCAAATGAATGTAAATTTTTCTAAGAGTTAAGTGCTTTAAAAGAGCAATTACTTAGAATAATTTCGTGCATTACACAGGGGAATAAATTTCATTTTCCTTTTCAGCTAAGATAAACTTTTTAATCGCTTATGTTTCATTCACCTAAGGGTTAATGAAAGAAAATTTCGCCCCTAGGAAGCATGTTTAAAAAAGGAAGCAAAGCTATTCTTTTATCACTAGCATAATTTTTCTTCTCACATTGTTAAAAGATAAGCGGAGTCGTTTTCCCGGAAGAAGTTTAATCCGCTGAAACAAGTTGAGTTGAATTGTCTGTTTTTCTTCTTTTGCATAAGTCCTTTATATCTACTAGTACAATCGTGTTGCTAGCGCCATCTGATGGCATTTTATTCATCTTCTTTTATTCTTCGTCTTGGGAATTTTCGCTGAAATGTTTCTCTAGTTCAGTGAAGCTAATTTCGGCGTAATGGTCTTTTTATGTAGAGAAGACTTACTACTTTTTATTTTCAAATGATGCAGACGAATAACCAGCGAGTACTTTTGCATCAGCGTTTTGTTGCTTTTCTTCACTTTCTGCATCGGATTACGCTAACGTTCAGCGAAACAAAAGGAATAATACGGAAAGAAAGAGGAAAACTGTAAATAAAATAGGGATTTCAGCCATTCACGTTCCGTTCACGCGAGAAACTAAGGGTAATAGCTTTTTTTTCTTCCCTCCAGCTTTTTTACTTTCTTCAGAAAGTTGAATATCGTTTGTAGGAGTGGAGGTTTGAAAATACTCGTTTATAGTATTCTATCAAAATATTGACTTAGCATATATAGTTTAAAACTGAATATAGATAGTTAGACTATTAGTAAAAAAATCTGAATCATTTTTTAAAAGCCCAGATACAAAAAAGGTGTCAGTTTAGATAGAAGAAATTGATTTTATTTACTACTGGCAGGCCTCCGGCGATCAAGTGATCACCGAATATTATGTATTTAAAAATTTCAAGTTTTTCGAGATTTAAAATAATACAGTCAAAAATCAAGACAATATGCAAAGATAATAAACTCATATGGGTCAAGTGAGAATGGATTTCATTTTTGTCTCTCACATGCTCGAATGGTATTGTGGGTATTATGATGATTTTGGACTTAGTTATGAAAATTTTCAGTACAACATAATCTAACTTAAAGAAATTAAATACCGTCATGTGGGGCTACTTTGTGCAGGATTTCGCAGTTTTTGAACTTTGACATGTAAAAAAACTATGTTAATTCAAACTTTAGTAAAATTTATCGATATTTTATTCATAACTGGACTCAGATGAATGAACTTGATCAATATTGGCATTATTTGTATGTAATATTTACAAATAATAAGTCAAAACATACCTTGCACAAAGTAGCCCCCAAGTGGGGCTACTTTGTGCAGCGATAGGAATTCAGTTTAATAATCATGTTTTTAGTAAAATATTGATATAAAATTGTTAAAAAAGTTAACCGTTGACATTTTTAATAACAAAAAAAATCAAGATATGTAAAGATATTAGTTCGAAAATAATTTTCAGCTTTAAAAAACCATTTTTTATAAAGAATTTTTTCTTAAAAGGAATGTTTATTTCAAAACATTTGAGTTTAAGTGAAAGGAAACCATATATATTTTTGAACATTGAAATAGATGAAATTTCAAAAATAATAATTATTGCATATTCATTAACATTTATAATATTGATAAATTTGAACATAATATGCTTGAATGAACACGACAGAACTTGCTCTTCAGTTTCTGTCAAAATCACCTGATGTCCTATAAAATATATTTTATGTGTTAAATCGTTTGATTAATTCAATGAAAAATCTTTGTAGAAGAAAAATAATAGTTTACCAGTACGTTTCACGTATTTCTTGTGAATTTTATTAGATAAGGCTCCTATACTATCAGAGCTGACCTATCAAGCAATATTGGAGCAAAAAAGTTCACAAGTTAACGTTATGTTAGTATTGTGCTTATGTTAGCTCTTTGGAGAAAAAATAAATGATAAGTCGGCCTGTCTAATTCAGGGGCTCTATTATTAGAGATAGTATTTCTGTGGCTTTTGTACTTCCGAGAAGCTTCTGCAATCGACATACCACCAGCAACTGCTTGCAAACATTGTTGCAGCTTTTCTAAAGTGTAATCACGGTAGTTCCTCGTTCCAGGTATTTTTTTTATAACGTCTGACCGTTTTTCTGTCGAAAAAAAACGAATGAAACTTTGCACAAAGTAGCCCCACAATGCATTTTTTTTCATTTTCCGTTTATTTGTTATTAAATTTCAAAATTTTTTTAGCGCTAACATGATATAATTGTTTATTAATATATAAATGAAAAAATTTGCACTTACGACAATTGTTTTATCAACGTCTTTGCATTTCACAGCTAAAGTTTCGACGCACACTTTTCGACGCCTGACGTTCTCGGAAATTTGATGACATTGGATAAACAAAACACACTCTAAGATTGTTTTAAAATTCGTAAAAATGTTTGTAGTAATAGAAGAGACTTCTATCTTCAAATTCCACACATTTTTAACGTGAAAAAAGCATAATACTGAACAGCAGCACTTGAAAATTGCCAAATACGAATTTGCACAAAGTAGCCCCACATGACGGTATGCTAATTATCTCAATGGAGCCTTAGGGGGATAATAAATCTAATTTGCAACTTTGTCAAAATACAGCTCTGCTCTTATTTGATATCGCTAATTATTTGAGTCAATGAATTTCATTAGAAGGATTTTTTCGCCAAAGCGAAACGAACTTTAATTGTTATTAATTTCCTGAAGTTAACGAATGCACAGGTCTAGAACAGTAAACAAAACATTTTAAAACAAAATAATAAACTTTTTAAAAAAATAATTCAGCTTAATGGTGCTATTCAAATACTAGAATACAGCATAGCCAATGTTTACGTTAAAAAGTTAAAATCAGTCTTTACATTAAATTAATAATTAATAATCATACGTTTAATTAATAATTAAAATTGAATTTAGCTTGCCAACCAATTATATTTCAGTTTGTATGTCTGGATGAAAGATATTTGCTATTAAAATTTTTTCTTTTCTAAATATTGAGTCTCAGGAGTTGAGACTTAATTGATCTAAGTTTTAAACTTGTGTCTTCAAATACGTAGTTTTTGTCTGTTGAGGCACATAATTGCTGTTAATTTCTCAAGTTCTAGTTATCAGTAAAAAGGACCATGTGTTGACTATTGTTTTTTCGAGTTTTCACGCTCTCAAACATAATATCGAGATGCATTTTCAAAAAGTATAGCGATATTTTCCCAATTAATCTCATTTCTGCATTAGTGTCAATATTTTGTTACACCTCATAATGATTAGCAGCAATCACAATAATATCGAATTCAATAATTACAGCTCTGTATAATATTCACGATACTGTCATATTCGATGCACCTATGTTTATTATCGGTATAGATCGTTCACCAGGAGTTGGTTGGCTCCACCTTCTCAGAAGCAGAGTTCATTTCATCGCGGGTGCAAGAGGAGAAATATCTCCGCTCTTGAAAATGAAACAACCCTTAATGCGAGCCAAACGCAAACAGTTATTCTTTTTCAGTCACTTACTTCGCTTTCTCATCTGCTATTATACCTTTCGTTACTCCAGCTAATTAAATATATTGTAAATTTAAAAACTGCTGTTTTTCCAATAAAATGTCTCAAGAAGGACAAACTTTTCACTCAAAAGAGAGAAATATCATAAAATTTATTATATATTTATTGTTAACAAAATCCACATAAAGATTGCTAAGTAAATGTTTTTGTCATACGATTGCCAAATAGCAACTTAGTTCGGAATTGCTCACATCATTCTCCCAAAAAATAGCGAAATAGTATTGTCGGATACCACGTGATGAAGTAGGAGCCAAGTGCCAACTCCTGGTGAACGAACTACAGCCGGTGACCTGCGTAAATCAGAATTGGCTTCATGGTATCAATAACCGATAAGTACTGATTTTTTTTTATCATGAAGTTTATATTTTCATTTTAAAGATAACAATATAAAGTTTGAGAATTGGGTACTTGCTACTCGAGAAGACGATCACTTATTCACAGACACGTGACCTATGAACTCAGCGCTAGTTGATCCTTTATAAAGAAGAGGACGTGTTAAAGTCGAGTTCAGTTTCTCCACATGAGTTAGAATGTTAATTGATGTTTAAGTTAATTAAATACAACGCCGAATCACGCATCGAATTTGTTAAAATATAATTCTTTTTTATTTACGTTTTTTATTTAACTTTGATTTTCTTTATGTATCTTATTGTAACCGTGACAAATTTTTTTTTGCTTACCTGACAACTTCAATGCATAATCAGTTTGTCTATGTTCTGCATGACTTTGCTCTTGTCCTTGTGTTAAGTAAGAAATATATAGTGAAAGAACACGTTTAATCTGTTGAGTTGCAAAGTCCTCCATGTTCCAATAACAAATGAATACTTCTGGGGGATCCACGAGTTTCCTTGTCTTCTGGATTGGTTCAAAACTGCATAGCTACGGAGTTGAACATTAGCAGTCGTAAACCCAAAGTTAGGTCGGCTGCTTAGCGACGGACATAAATGAGAATGAACGGAGCCGTGATGGCTCAGGGGACAGAGCGTTCGCCTTAAAATGAGGTAAATCGGGTACGAATACCAGCGATGGTTGGTCAATATGTCTGATCCAGCTTTCACCGACCACAGTGCTGACGTACTCAGTGGTAGACGGAATCATTGGTTAGAGTCCCCATGCCGTCAGGCTATCCCTGGGAGGTTTTTGTGGTTTTCCTCTACATGTAACGCAAATGCGGGTTAATTCCATCAAAAAGTCCTCTACGAAGCCAAATTTCTCCCAATACTTTGTCCAGGAGTTCCCTTGTCTTCTGGATGGAGTTCATAATTACAAGATTACGGAGTTGAACATTAGTAGTAGTATACTCAAAATAGGGTCGGCTGCTAAACGAGGGTTAGAAAATAAAATAAAATGAGACTGAATGAATATGATGTTTTTAATTAATCGTGGGGTAAATTTGTATTTTATAAGAAATAAATTTCTTTATCTGTTACTTGGTTTTAGGCTTAACTGTAAAGAGATTTATTCCATTTTTTCTTTCTTTTGAAGATCATTGAATAAAGTTCAACTTAAATTTGAGCAAAATAAAGTTTTCATGCATAAGTTTTAAGGATCTTCTGTTTTTAAACATCGCTACAAGTATGCTAGATTAAGCTGAATTTTTACAATTATAATCTCTGCCAGCCCTGAGGTCGCAAACGAATTTGGATTTATGAAAACGGCGCTGCAAATTCACTCCGTAAAATACAAAAAGGATTTAAAAGTACTAAAAAATATTTTTACTCTTTTTACAGAAATAAATCACCCTTTTAATAAACTAGAAGCAATTTTACAAACAAATTTACAGGCAACAGTTTTGAGGTACGATATTTTGCATGCTTTTAAGAAAAGCTAAAAAAAGAAGAGAGGGTCAATGAAATTAAAGAGTGGGATTCTATACATAGCACATTTATTTACAGCATCTTCCTTATATATTTCAACAGCACTCCTCACATTTAAATATTTCTTTTTAGTCGAAAAAATATCTGTTGGTAGAATGCCTCGTCACGAATTATATAAGTTGATAAATTTTCTTAGTTTTATGTTATTTTCAAATGGATTCGCCGTTTGTCTGATTCATTAACTCGTGATTCATTAATAGCGCGATTTAACAATTGACCGTGGAATCGATTAGAGCAGGGCTGTCCAACTGCAAAGAGCCCACGGGCCAGAATTCCGGTCACTGATCACCTGGCGGGCCGCAGTTTGAAAAAGTTGAACAATAACCTCTTACCTCTTACGCAATAACAATTAATAGTTGAATTATTAATTATAAAACAATGGAACAGAAGGATTATAAAACAATTTGCTCACATTTTAATGGGAAAACTGAGGCCGATCAGCCTGAATAAGAAGTTGGCGGGCCGCACAATATGTGCTGGAGGGCCACATGCTGCCCGCGGGCCGCCAGTTGGACAGCCCTGGATTAGAGGGTTCCCCACTTTCTTTGTTCGTTGGTTTTTCAATTTATCCACTCGCTCTGTCATGTAGCCCAGATGGCGTTGTAGCCCAGTGGTTAAAACATCGAACTTCGGTCCTGTGAGATCGGTTTTCGATCCTGATTCCACCAAGACAAACGGAGTACATGCGATATCTATGGAATCGAAAGTCAGTAGTTGTCGGTCACTTAGCAGTACAGGGATCTAGAGAAAGTTTCTTTCCCCTTCAAATATATGTCTGAATTGTGAGAGTCAGCTCACGAATAAATATTGCTGCCATCTATCAGAGGGTTCTGAGCTAAGTCGCACTTCACACTTACTGTGCTTCCTTGTTAAACGGAAAGTGCTCCTTTCTGATTTAATCCTCGAGACCATTTTTTGGCAAGTTTGGCTTGTCCGAGTCTCATTGGAAACAACAACTGAATTATTTTCAGGAACAGTAACCATAGTATCTCGCTACTTTTGAAAATTACTAAACTGTGACTTTTAAGTCTACCTGCTGTATTTCGAGACTAGAATGGGTTTCTAAACCTGTTAATATACTTAATTTTTTAAAGAAATTCCTCGTTGCATCAGTGATTTTTAGTCGTGCCTTGCTAAATCCCTCTTTCTGTTGTTGACACCTAATTCATTTAATTTATACTAGGTACCAAAACAGTTGAGCTTTCAGCGATTTTGTATAAACTTTATCGCTCTTGCCAGATATCAAGTGGAATTTTAATTAACTCGATGGGATAGAAACTTATTCTTTCTGGATTCGGAATCTTTGCACAAAAATGTGTTATTCTCCTGTAGATATTTATGTTTTCAGAAATTTTTCTGACCATTGTAATTAAACTTTAAAAAAAAGTTAAGTTTTTTAAATGGGAAAAACTTTTTTCTGCTTTAATTTTGTTACGTAACATAGAAAAATTCTATTTAAGGATTTATGAGTGACGGATATTGTAATTACATTTATTAAATTATTAAAATATCTAAAACTTCTCTTTTTCTTTTCAATAATTTAGTTTTAATTTCCTCGAAGTTTAACTGTCATCTTCTGCAACTATTAAGCACGCTTTTTTTCTTTTTGTCCCTGCAGGTTACAGAAAGGAATTTTACCAGTGGAACTTGAATTTTAAGAACTTGCTATACATTAAGGTGATTATAAATGCTTACTGAATTTGTAATCAGCTTAGTGTAGAGCAAATTTCAGCTAAATCTTATTGTTTACAAGTCAGTAATTACTTGTAACAACGATCTCATATTATCGTGATTATACAAAATCAGGTTTTTAATTGAAATCATGATTAATTGTAAATGCAATGTATGTAAACTTAATTGATTAACTTTAAACTAATTGTATGTAAACTTAATTTTATGTAAACTTGATTAAATGTGAACTTGATTAAATGTAAACTTAATTGCTTTAAATTGTAGTTCAATATAAGACATTTTATGATTACAATTTTAAAATCAAGTCATGAATGCACATACACTCGATTAAAATTGTAATTGTTCATTATTATCGCTATTAATTAATAATTTTTTTTTCAAATACTGGTGCACTATCACACTTCAAGGACAAAATAAAGCTGGGACTTAAACTCACAAGCACTTAATTTCACGTTGATAAAATTTAGAGGAGACAAAATAATACAGTATATAGTTATTTTTTTTTAATCACACATAATATATTGTCAACACTCTTAAAAATGGACGACGTTGAAGCATAATGTCGGTTTTTTGAAACACAACATGATGCAACATTGCTTTAACGTTATTATAGTATTAACCCTTTGCAATAATCTAACTTAATGTAGATAGGTCACCGGTGACCTTTTTATATATTTTTTCCGACGCTCTAACTCAGTGACTACCAACTGGCTGCCCGCGGGCCGCATTTGGCAGCGAAGCCTTTTTTTGTGGCCCGCGAACTAAAATATATTAGTTGTCGTTTTTTGCCGACAATTTTCGTGAAAAATCTATATGGGTTTAAAATGATTTTCTTTCGTTTAAGAAAACCTAATTTCTTTATTTCTTTTAAATTGAACATACCAACGGTGCAAAAAAATTTATTTCTCAGGTTTTCCATCCAAGAAAATATTTATTCAAATACAAAAATAATCGTGTATGTTGCTCTTTTTTATTTCGTTTTTATTTGAATTTTGTGAATATAATTTAGCATGTGCGTATCAGAATTTTTTTCGAAGAAATTCTCCCATATAACTTTTTGAAACCACTCATTTTGAACGAAATTATTTACATTTATAAATTTTGAAACGCATAAAAGTGAAAATGAATATCATCTTTTATTTAAATTCCTTATATTTAATATAGAATGAGCGGAAAAGAAAAAAAAATTAATTTCAGATTCTTGAGAGTTTTTCTTTTGTTTCTATAATTCCTAAAAAGTCGAAAAAATGTTAATTTATCAAATGATTTGTAATGCTTGTTATTTTGCTTTTTATATTAAAAAACTTTGATAGAAATCTGTCAGTAATATTTAATGTTCCTACAAACATAAAAGAGTCCTGTATAAAATTTTGATAAAGTTGCGGCCCGCCATTTGATTGCTGTTCTTAATTGCGCCCCCCCGATCACATGTAAGTTGGAAACTCCTGTCAAACAAAAAGATATTTTGTTATTTTTTAATTTCAAAAAACAGTCAAAAAATTACTAAAATCTTAAAGGTTATCAGAATTATATTTTCACTAAAATATAAAAAAGTAGTTTGAGAAATGTTTTTTCTTCATTCATATTCTAAACTTTATCAATAAGTTATTTGGTAAATTAAAGAAATTTCACTGATGAATAACTGTTTCTCTTAGAATTATTGTTTGGAAGTAAGACGGATTTGGAAGATTTTACCTTAACACAGAAAAAGACACCGATGTTTCATGTTGTATTTCAGAATTATAAATTATATATATAAAAGAAATATAATATAAAAGATATAATATTTTTACCTAAATAAATACAAAATAATGAAAAAAGTATGAGAAATATGCTTAATAAAAGTTCTGCGTCTAAGAAGGGTAAATTTGTACCAATTGAACAGCGCTTAAGTTAAAATTGAACCATAGTTTTGACCAATATATATGGTTCAGTACCAAGTTTTCACGATATTGTAATCAAAATTTTACCCTAATGAATTCTGTCAGCATAAGATTTTGTTTCCACTCGAAATCATGACAAAATCCCACAGTTACCTCACATTCATAAGGACACGACAGAATCAAATAAAATCAAAATGAACGTAAAATTAATTTATGTGATGGTTGAATAATTTTTTTACCACATCATATAAATGCATTAAATGAAATTTTAAGCATTCGCTTTTTTTACATTAATAGAAATAAGCACTGACTCGTGCTAATAAATAACTCTTATTTCATCATAAGATCGATGACATCTTCTTTGATGGAATCTAATGAAAAAAGATGAGATACGAAAAAAAAGAATAATTTCTCTTGGCCTAGTGGCAACATATGTGTCCATGGGGAATAGGGCTTAGTTTCACCTTTCGGGTTGGAGATGATTCGTAGAGGGTAACTATGAAAGATAAAAGGATAAAACGAATGACTTGGATGATGATGTGCGTCTGTCGAATATCGTTTCGCATCCAATGACCTTAATAAAATTCCGTCTCGTCCTTGGCTAAAGGTGGGATATATCCGGCTGTAATTTATTAAACAATGCATAATTTTTTAAAAAATTGTTTACAACAGTTATGTTTTATCTTCAAAATCGTTTTCCGGACGGCGTATCTAAGTAAAGAATCTTTTTTAAAGTACATGGTTATTCAAAATTCCCTCCGGGGTATTGAAGCGTTATAGTAAAAAAACGAAGACGAATATGGCAAAAAAGAGCATATGAAATTATTCCGAAAGTATTCAAGTTTTAATTTAAGCAGTTGCCGGTAGATGGCAGTAACATGTACCACTGAAGCCAGTTGTCATAAACATAAGGTTGTAGTAAACAGAGGGAATTATGAATAACCCTGTAGGCTATCGGATATATCATCGGAAAAATTAAACGAGTACAAAACATGCAATGTCAATTTTTAATAAAGTTGATACATTTATTTTTTTAAATATTAAAACTTCATATGTTATTAAAAAGTATCCTGCAAAAAATCCAGTTTAATAAAATTTTTTCTACTTAAAAACAAAAAGAATATATTTTGCCGAAGTAGCGTGAAAAGAATTACTCTATTTTGCAAGGAAAAAAGTATCTTGTCCTGATAGCATTTTTCCGATTTTTCTTTGAAACGAACTCCCGGACAAAACGATAATGAATTTAGGATGATTCTAACAAATAATAATAATAAAAAAAATACAGAATT
Organism: Parasteatoda tepidariorum; assembly: GCF_043381705.1. Taxonomy (NCBI): domain Eukaryota; kingdom Metazoa; phylum Arthropoda; class Arachnida; order Araneae; family Theridiidae; genus Parasteatoda; species Parasteatoda tepidariorum. Next base: position 88,492,382 of record NC_092207.1, read on the forward strand.
ATTGTTACTAATGCGATTTATAACTTTTAAAACTCGTGGTAATTTATAAACGATATTTAACCATAATAACTCTTGATATTTAGTCAGAAAAAAAATATTGAAAATAATTTTATACGGAAGAGGACCAATGGCAAATAAATCCCTAAGACTTTATGAATATGACAAGCCTGAAAGAAAAAAAAATAGGTGGAATTTTTGTGGCTATCGTAAATTACCATCTTTAAAACTTTGGGGTACTTATAGACGGTTTTAAACGCAATGAGCATAATAATTTAGTCTTCCCCTCATAAAAGTTCTTAGAACATAATATGTACATTGCATAATAAATAATTTGCATTCAAATATCAAAGACTTTATGATAATTATGATTTTATGACATAACCGAACAGAATTATTTTTATCACTATCAATCACCACTTTTAAAACTCAGGTATATTTACAAATGTTTTTTTTAACAGTAATAAGTATGATACTTTAGTTCCCCCCAAAAATGAACATAATATAATGTGGGAAAGAAAAATTTTCTGTTAAATACTAAAAGTTTTACAATAATGATTTTATGATCTTACCTAGACAAAAAGGCAGAATTATAGTTACCACCGTAAATGATCCTTCTTAAAACTCGGAGTCATTTACAATCAGTTTTTAGCATTACTTTGGTAATCTAGCCGGAGGAAAAGAAAAAAAAAAACAGTGAAAATAATTTCATACGGGAAAATACCGTCCACACTCAAATACTAAAGCCTGTATGATAATGATGACGAAGTTTAGCTTCAACTATGCTATGCAATTTATTACATTGAACGTTCACAATGCGTGCTTGCATTTGTCAATGGTCTCGTTCGATTTGTCACATTATACCCTATAGCGGATTAAACAGGTTGGGGGAGTGAATTCGACTCGTCTCTTCGGCCAACTGGACTATCGCTCATCATCAAGTCCGGCAGGAATTTCCATTCTCTTCCTTGACAATGGGAGTCACGCAATTCTCCGGGTTTTCCGGATTAAATTCAGGAAGACGGAGAGGTGAGGGCTGTTCTATTTTGTGTTTCAGGCCACGCTCCTGGCCTATTGAGATTTTCACTTTGCGGTTTTTGGATTAGTCAAATTAGATAGCGCACGAGAGATTGCTACAATTTAAGAGACAGCGCTTAATATGAGAGGATTCAAACTAAACATTTTGTTACCTAATTTAAAGCAATCCCCATTTTTAAACATATCGTGAAATGTTAAATAATTTGACATGTATCCCAAAAACATACGTTGTTTATTGCCATACAGGCTGATGAGCAATAAAAATTAAGTTAAAAAAAATCTGTGTCACAAAAAGAACAAAAAAGTATATACACTGTGAACTTCAGATTGATATTGAAGTGAGGAAAAAATAAAAACGCTATCGAAATATGACAATTTACTATTTAGAAAGGAGATTTTATTTTATTTTATGACCGCCGTTGAACAGCCGACCCAATTTTTGGGTTTACGACTACTAATGCTCAACGCCGTAGCCTTGTAATTTTGAACCAATTCAGAAGACAAGAAAACTCGTGGAAGACAGTACCCCCAGAGGTATTGATTTGTTATGGGAACATGGTGGACTTTGAGACTCGGCAGATTTAACGTGCATCAGTCACCGTTTACTACACGGGGAGCCATCGACCGGCGGGGACCGAACCCGTGAATATTTGGACAAGGGCCTGGCACCCCACCGACCAGGTTATTCCGGCCTACTAGCGACAATTTATCAGAATTATTGTTGTACCGCACCTGTGGACCTACTACAAGGGGAGCATTAGTTGATTATATAGTTGATTATGGCAGTAAATAGAAATCATTTGTCATAATTGGATGTTAATCTTATGTTAATGGTTAGATAATAGGTTTGGTGTTTGCCAATATCTTCTAGTGGTTCCATCATGGTGTTGTTCATCGCTCGTAAACTATTGAATTTGAAAAATTAGTGTTGGAAACATCAAAATTCCTTCTCTTTCTTTTTTTTCTTCCTATCCTTCTAATCTGAATCAGATTAGATCCATGAGTTAGTTCTCCCTCATCACCCCCTGTCAGGATGCTTTGAAAGGTCATCCCGGACCAAGGCAACACAACTCAGCAGGAGTAGCTTCATTCGCATTTCAATTTGTACAAATCTCAAACTTCTTGCTACTACTGATGGTCCTTAAGTGATTGGAAGTTAAACGTGTTAAAGCAGTTTGGTCTTTCCTGTTCCTCTCAAATTTTAAGGCAGTATCTGAACCTACGCTTCTAAACCGTGGTTTATTCCAAGAAATGACAATAGAAGCCTTCGTTCTCGAGTACAGTTCAAGGTATGTCAAAGTTTCCTCATTTGATCAATTTTTTTGATGATTGAAGGTGTTTATAATACTCTGCTTCTTATTATCTCTTTCCTCAGGAAATTAAACTGATTTTTATTTTTTAATATAAACACTTTCCTCAAAAGAAGTTGGTCAAATCCTTAAATTGATTTTAAATATTAATCGCTAAACTAGAAACTTTCGACTTTAAGGCGAATTCTTTTTTGTCAACATTTTTGAGAAGAACTTTTAAAGAAATCTTTAAATCAAATTCGATAATATATTTGATTAATGAGATGAGACTTAGTCCTATATTGTAAGCCTAAAGGTCTGGTTTCTTAGGACAAGCGCCTTATCTGGGCGTCAGCGGGACGTCAAAGTCCCGCTGACGCCAACAAAATACTGGTTTGTTAGCTCAAGGCCTGGTTTCTTAGAACTAACGCCTTATCTGGGCGTCAGCGGNTATTAATAAATATAACTAATTAGTACTAAGAGTATAACTGTAAGAGAGAGATAATGCTATAACTAGAATTATGCTTATAGTAGAGTTTCAATGAATATTTTGTTTCTTCGACATACTTTAGTTTTTATTGCATCAATGTATCTCATGTTTTGAGTTTCTCAAGAAATCATAATTTATCTTCTTATCATATTAATTTAAATACCTGCTAATATTTACGAAATTAGCGTTCTAATCTCGTAAAATTATTGAAATATATTGATTTATACTTGTAGAAACAAATTTTAGGAGGCAAAATTTTATAAATCTAAAAGTTACTTCGCAATGCTAGCAATCACTTGTTCATATAAAAATAGAAAAATAGACTTTTACTGAGCCATGTGACTTTTTCATAGGATTTGCAGTACTAATGGTGGAATGTGCAATACTGTAATGAAAAAATCAAGCAAAGATATTAAATTGCATTATAAGGATTGAGCCTGGTCTAACAAGGTTCTCCAGGTTCAACCTACCCTCTCTTCCTATTTATTGCATATTTTTAACGATGAAAACAAAAACTGTTTATATTTATTTTCTCCTATATATTCTTTAGTTATGCGAGTATGCAATAGATGGCGCTAATCGCATCAAAATGCCTTTCGAATTCTTGGAAGTAGTGCAGTGAAAATATATATTTCCAGTACATATTCTGTCCCTAGTTTGTTGAAAATTGTTTGCATAAATTTATTTATGACTTTATTTCAATATTACGAATTTTTATAAATAAATTAAAAAACAATCTTTTTTACAATAGCTTTATTTTAGATATTCTAAGGTTCTTAACTTTCATAAAGTAGAGTAATATTTTAAAACTTCTCTGGAAAACAATAAATAAAAATTAGAATCAAACCTATTTCTGGTAGAATTGAATTATTTACTAAATATAAAGAAAGAAGGCATTTTCATTAAATAATGGAGACAAAAAAAATTTGCTTAAAATAAAATTACATATTAAATACCTTATAATTTTTTGCAATTGGTCACGTGTACATATTTTTTCATGAAATTTCTTAGACTTTGTATAATACTGTAAGTCGAATACTAAATATTCTGTCTCGAATTAACATTTATTTCTAAAACGCAATGGGAATTTCCATGCTTCAAGCATGCACAGAGATCTTTATAAGTGCATAATACATAATGCATAAGCATACATAGAAATCTATATAAGTGCATAATACATAATATATAAGCCTATGCAGAAATTTCTGTAAGTGCATAATACATAATATATAATCATACACAGAAAAGTACATAAGTACAAATAAATCTCGGTTAGAGAGGCTTGTATATTCTTTCCTTCTTCTTTCTCTGTACTATGCGTCCTTCTTACCGCGAGAGCAGCGTTGGACGCCCTAATATGGTATGCCTGAAAGATTGATCAACACATCAGTCCCTTTGATACCCAAAATATGAATGAAAGTGGTACTTTTAGAATTCGATTTAATTAAAAAATTATCGCTTTAACGAATTATCATAATTATTTAAAACGATGAAAAAATTGTATACTTTGCAACACAAAACTTTTTCGACTGTTATTAAATAGAATAAATATTAAATAAATATTTGCTAAAAGTTATATTTTTCATGCAATTATCTTAGGATAAACTAATTTTATAATTGTTTTCAAAATTTTTTCAATTTGCTCCTGACATGGTGAAGTGCGCAAAAAGTAAAAATATCAGTAAGGAATTTAAACTTTTGCTCTCCTGACAGAAATATTCAGACTACATTTCCCAGATTGCGGCAGCCAACAATATTTTTGGGGTCAGAAATCCGAATCAGCCGAAAAAAAAGGTATGTTTATTCAGAACAAGTAAGTTTCTGGTTGCTGATTTCGTAACTTAAAATATCGTCTGCACGAATTAATTAGCATATTTGAGGTCCACCCTTGAACCTTTGAGATTGAATCCTGGAACGTGAAGATCCGATAGTTAGATCAAAAGTTGTTCAAGATGCTCCGGTTATTTATTTGTGAACTGTACATTTGTGAAACATTGGAATTCAGATATAATCTTTTTATCAGTATTTTGAACAAAAATATAATTTTTTTTGACAATCGTTTGGCAGAATGTGCTTTGTGGGAAGTTAAAATTTGAATAAATTGTTTAAATCCTAAAAATTATTAATGTCATAAACATATGTCCAACTGCTGGTTTCATTTGAAAATTATATTAGAAGAACAATTTATGAATTTAAGGAAAACACGCCAAGACATATTTCCAAGCATTTGTGCTATTTTTAGCAAAAATCACGCTTTTAATGCTAGCTACTTCAGAAAATCTTAAACTCTGGGTCAACGAAAAAGAAATGTCTGAGTTTGTGATCTCATTAGAAATTAATTAACGTACGGAATTAATAAAACGTACGGAAATAAATTGAAATTTAGTCGAAATGCAATAAAATAAAATAAGTTCTTACCCTGCGTACTGCTAGATTTGTTATCGATAGGCTCGCAATAGCGGTTTTTTTTATATTTATTCTTCCGCTAAATCAGTACGTTCAATGTTATTGACATTTGTTTTATACACATTAGAAAATGCTCTAAATGAAAAAAAAATATATGAAACAATTGAAAGAAGCTGTTAATATAGCGAGGTTCGACAAGAACTTCCAAAGAAGTTTTAAAATACAGAAGACAATCCTGTGTTAGAAGTCGTGAAAATTCTACTGTTCGTCGCATTTTAGGAACATAAGCATAAGTTTTAGTATGTTTATTAACATTCAGATTAGGCATGAAATTAACACTTGGTCAAACTAAGCGATATGACTTTGATGCTGACGAAAAATTTTGATTGAAAGCTTCTAAAATCCTATTTTTTTTCAAAGGCCTTTTAATGCTAAAAGGGTGACCAAAAGAGCACACTCCGAAACGTATTGAAATGAACATGAAATTTGTACTTTTTTTAATTATTTCAGTGCCACATTAATGTTTACCTGTTATTATTGAGCAGTAGTGTCTCAGGTGATAGAGCGTTTGCCCCCAATACGGTGAACTAGGCCTGAATCCCAGCGGTGTCAGGTTGCTACGAATTCTGCTCACGCCTCGCACCGACCACACAGCTGACGTAAACTATCCTCAGTGGTAGACGGAGCAGAGGATAGAATACCTTTTGCCTCCTGGCTTACCGTGGGAGATTCTCATGGTTTTCCTCGCCAGGTATTGCAAATCTGGATTAGTTCCATCAGAAAAACTCACTACGAGGGCTAGTTTATCCCAATGATTGATCCAGGAGCTCCCTTGTCCTCTGAGCTGCGCACAAAATTACATGACTGTGGAGCTGAACATTGATAGTGGTAGTTGCAATTTATTCACGTAGCACCCTTGCTGGACAATGGGCTATTGGCGAGAAGGTGTGGGAAATATCCCAGAGGATGATCTGAAGGCATACCATCACAATTTTGATCCTCTGCAGACGGGATGGCACCCCCGTTTCGGGAGCCTGACGACTTGCGCGCGAAGTCGAGCACTTAACGGTAGAACAATTTAATAAGGACCAATATTACAAACCCTCGGTCGCATGGCAGACCGATCAAAGTGGTGACCCCCCTACATACTGACCGCAGCCAGTGATGCTTGACTTCGGTGAACCCGCTAGACTCCCACTCAACTTTTCACCCAATTTTTTCTCNTACTGCTAGATTTGTTATCGATAGGTTCGCAATAGCGGTTTCTTTTCTTTATTCTTCCACTACATCTGTGTAATGTTATTGCCATTTGTTTTATACACATTAGAAAAGTCTCTAAATGACAAAACAATTGAAAGAGGCTGTTAGTATAGGAGGTTCGACAAGAACTTCCAAAGAATTTTTAAAATACAGAAGACTGTCCTGTGTTAGATGTCCTGAAAATTCTGCTGCTCGTTGCATTTTAGTGTTTAGAATTCGTAAAATTACTATACAAAACATAAGCTTTCGTATGTTTATTAACATTCAGATTAGGCATGAAATTAACACTAGGTCAAACTAAGCGATATGACTTTGATGCTGACGAAAAATTTTGATTGAAAGCTTCTAAAATCCTATTTTTTTCAAAGACCTTTTAATGTTTAAAGGGTGACTAAAGGAGTACACCCCGGAACGTGTTGAAATAAACATGAAGTGTGTACTTTTTTAAAATTATTTTAGTGCCACATTAATGCTCATCTGTTTTAATTGAGCAGTAGTGTCTCAGGTGATAGAGCGTTTGCCCCCAATACGGTGAACTAGATCTGAATCCCAGTGGTGTCCGGTTGCTACGAATTCTGCTCACGCCTCGCACCAACCACACAGCTGACGTAAAACATCCTCAGTGGCAGACGGAACACGGAATAGAATTCCTTTTGCCTCCTGGCTTACTGTGGGACTCCTCGCCAGGTATCGAAAATGTGGTTCCATCAGAAAAACCCTTTGCGAAGGCTAGTTTATCCCAATGATTGATCCAGGAGTTCCCTTGTCCTCTGAGCTGTGCACAAAATTACATGACTGTGGAGCTGAACATTGATAGTGGTAGTTGCAATTTATTCACGCAGCACCCTTGCTGGATAATGGGCTATTGGCGAGAAGGTGTGGGAAACATCCCAGAGAATGATCTGAAGGCATACCATCACAATTTTGATCCTCTGCAGACGGGATGGCACCCCCGTTTCGGGAGCCTGACGACTTGCGCGCGAAGTCGAGCACTTAACGGTAGAACAATTTAATAAGGACCAATATTACAAACCCTCGGTCGCATGGCAGACCGATCAAAGTGGTGACCCCCCTACATACTGACCGCAGCCAGTGATGCTTGACTTCGGTGAACCCGCTAGACTCCCACTCAACTTTTCACCTATTTTTTTCTCATCCTTATTAGATTAACATACCCCCCTATTTTTATTTCTTCATTTTGTTAGATCGGAGGTGCGTGCCATAGTGCACAGGTACTCCGTTGCCCACTAAGCAACACCCCTCGCCCTTGACTTCGGTGATCTGCTGGGAGCAGTGCCTTAACGATCAATCCACTGCAGGACCGAACATTGATAGACGTAAACTCTGAATGGTGTCGGTTGCTCTACCTCGTTTATAAAATAAAATAAAATAAAGAAAATCTATGTATTTATTAATTTTCATGATGAACTGTTGAAATCCTGGCATTCTTTTCTTTTGACGATCCTGTATTTTGAAAGCCTCAGCTACTTCGGATAAGATTGTAGATCGTTACATTCGTAGTTCTCAGAAAGAACTCAAGTTTAAACAGAATTAGATTCATACTTTTCTTAAATATATTTGCAGTCGCGAAGACTAATTCAATCCAAGAAACAGTCGTGAAAACTAATTTAGTCTAAGAGTCTGTCTCGAATCAAAAGACAAAATCTCTTTTTAGAGCTTGTCAATTTAAGATTATTATTTTAGTCGACCTCTGTTATACTTTTTAAAATGATACCTACAAAATTCTCCTGACACATAAATGTTGTTCTATCACGCATTTAAAACGAATGAATAATATAATATTAAGAGCTGCTAGGATAGCTAGTGATAAAAATAAGTTAGTAGCATTTATTTTCCTGTCTCGTTAGACACCATCTAATGAATATTTTAATCTTATGAAGATTTTGAGCTGCTTGTAAGAATCAATTTAAATATTTATCTGTGCTTAAAAGTTCTTATTAATGGGTAAAGTTGAGAAAATAATGAAAATAGAATGTTCGAGTATTATTACGAAAAAGTGTGAGTGTTAGCAGTTATTACAATTAAGCCATATCTCTTTTGAAGTAGTAAAAAATTTACTATAATTACTAAGAACAGAATAAAGTGATACGAAATATCATTTAAACAAGTATGATATATATGCTGAAGGACTGATGGTGTACGATCCTTAGTTGACTACTTGAATCAACACTTCCTGGAAGAGAGAAGGCCTCATCACGAGTCAATTTAGTAGTCCGACGTGACGAACATAAACTGCACAGTGGAAAATAAATTAGGAAGATGTTACTACGTTCATGCTACTTAGCGCAGAGTGAAAATTACGAAGGTTGTCATTGCGTTTGGACAACTAAGGGATTAAATTTCTTGTTTATGATAAACCGTGAGGAGTTCTTCTCTCTTCTAGGAAGTGTTGCTATATTGCTTGAACCCCACCAAACTTCAGATATAAGAATGCATAGCAGACGTGTCGTAATACATGTTGTTCTTTAAAACCGTAATAATTTTTTTGTTTCTGCAAGTTTTTCTATTACATGTCATTACATTTTGCAATTTTTTTACTATAATAGCATATTTTAGACTATTTTTTCATTTTTCTAAAGAGAAATTAGTTTTAAAGATTTAAATAATTGATTTAAATTGTTGAGATTTTACACGAGGGCACATTTAAATGTGATTCACTCAGTAACGAGCGATGCGAGCATGATCAGCAAAATAAACCATATTAGATTGCTTAGCGGTCTTCGGGGTTTCAGGAGCGTTTGCGAACTGTTGGCAAATCTTACTAGCTTTACTATTTTTTCAAAATTTTTTTAAGAATGAATTTTAATTAATTAAAAAAATCTCCTTGAATGTTTCGAGAAAACGCTTACAAATTTGCTTTTTTCATTAAAACCGCCTTATGCAAACACTTCACAAAATAAAGCAATATTCCGTATTTATAACCTATTATAACGTATTCCTAAGCCTCCAAAAAGTGAAAAAGTTTTCCAATTGTCACGCAATAAGCTTTTTCTCTAAGCTCTTATAAATGAGGGATTCAATTGATAATTGATAGAAACACAATTATTTTCGATAATCATAAAAGGCCATTCTTAATTCCTCCTCAGATATACTTATTATACGACACACAAAATTAATATTTCAGGACAGTTTCAAAATCTATTATATTACCTACAGTAATTTTATTTAGTACGATTTTAATGAAAAAAAATTCTGTAACAAAATTAGTAAAGGAATCCACTATAAAATCGCAATAAAATAGATATTTTCTTAACGATTGTAGGACGTTAAAATAGAAGCTTATGTGGTGATGTTCAGTTCATCACCACACACATTAAGATAAGAATAAAAATGAATAACAATTAAAAATAATATACTCTTAAGTAAGAGAACAAGATCATTAGAATGATCACTAATTGCAAGGTGTTAAGACTATTTATTTAAAGTAGATCATTTAAGATATTTAGAGTTACAAATTTTGTTCCAGGAAGGCATTCACACTAATTAATAATAGGTACATAAAATGAATTTACATGAAATTATACATTATGAAGCTGCACTGCTAATAAGTAAAATTAAATAAAAAAATAATTAAGGGGTGATAGAAAATTTTATAATATAACTTAGCTGTTGAGGATGCTCATATTTTTATGTCTTAACCCCAGCTCTCCAAAAACATGTGTCCTTCCCTCTTCTCTCACCTCCTCTAACCAAGCCCCCAAAGCATACTCAACTCTTATTGGCTGTTACCACCATCACAAAATAAGTAGGGCTATACTTGCTATTTCTTTTTTTTTTTTNTCATTATAAATTATGAGAATTCTTATGAAAGGAAAACATTTATAAAAATTCTGCATATGTTAATGTTATAATCGACGTTTTTAAAATTGATGTCTTTCACATGAAATTTTTTTTATATAAAAAAAGTTTTTTTGATGAAAGTCTATCATTATCAGTCTGATTAGTTCATATTAAACTTCTTAGCATCCTGCGATAACAAGTTGATGAAGACATGAGAAACATTAAATTCAAAATGAAGCTTTTTAACCCTCTGACGCGTAATTTTTAAACATATTTTTCATACTTTTTTCATTATTTCGTATTAATTTAAGTCAAAATAAATGAAAAATATTATATATAAGATTTTAATAATTTATGGTTATGAAATACAGCATTAAACACAAGTGTCTTTTTCTGCTTAAAGGGTAAAATCCTTCAAACACGGCTCGCTTTCAAATAATACTTTTTCTAATGTGCACTTATTTGCAGCTATTTAGACCCTGGAGAAATAGTTATTCATCTCTGAAATTTCTTTTATTTACAAAATCAATCATCGATAAAGTGAAGGTAAATTTTTTTCCTTTTACTTTTTTTTGTATTTTATATTTTAATACAAATATAATTTCAATGAATTCACAGATTTTTTTCGTAACTATTAGATTGCTTTTATAAATAAAAAAAAATACCAGGATATATTTTTGCTTCTAATTAGAAATTCAGAGAGAAAGCATATAAAAAGGACTATGGCGTCCCATCTGCGTCAAGTGTTAAGTGCAGAAGAAAAAAAAAACAGATACAAAAATCATTGAAGCTCCTTAAATGGAAAAGAAAACAGATATCAAATTAAGGATTATCAAATAAAAAAGAAAAAAAAGCTATTAAATTGAAGCTTATAAGCTACAAAAGAAAATACATGGGAAATCAAAGATCATTAAAAAAACATTAATATATGTTCAAAAGTTTTTGAGATATTTTGGAAACTGCCATTATGTTTTTCCCAAACAATCTTTTTTAGCTGCAGAATAATATAGATGGTAACATAATACTTTCCTAACGGATGTAAACAAATCGTCTAGAAATGAAAAACTAACGAATTAAAATGACATAAAATTTATAAATGATATAAAATAGCATTTCAAATGTAAGCAGAGTTTTTATTATATGAAGCTATTTTCTTTTTTTTTTAATATGATAAAGGAACGCAAACTGCATAAGAATAACTATTCTCAACATTATATGTAAAATCCATTTTGCCTTTAGAACATGACTAAAACAAAATGAACTGAATCTTTTTAAACAAATGAGACATGCACGAAGAATGCTTTAAATATTATGATAGATCATATTGTTTTGTCATATCCACTTTGGTTATATCATCTGTCTTCTATGAGCAATAAAAGTGGGGGTGATCTTTAAATTGTTGAAGTCGAATTCGCTACAACTTTTCATTTTCACCTCCTTCCCAAAAAAGAAGAGAAAAATTGTTCGCTCAGTAGATGATGGCCGAGAAATACAAAGAAACTCGAGTGCAGAGGGAAGATAAAGTTAAACGTATCAAGAAGATGAAAGAAAAGTGGGGAGTGGGGTTGATGTAAGTGTGGTACTTGCTGTGGCAAATCGATTTAAGGGATGAGTGTATACCCTTCAAATCATGTTTTGTTTGGATACAGAGCTCTGATTCTGCTGTTCCTTTTTTAAGTAAAAAGGGGAGATATATACTTTGAGAAAGGTTGCAGTTCACTAGGCAATAAAAAAAAAACAAGGAATTTATTTTGACTTATACAAATCTGAAGAGTTAAAAAGTGAATTGTTTTCCTCGCTCTCGTAGAGAATGCTTTTTTTATGCATATATCTATACAATGTACTCAATAAACATAAACATTGCATTTTCAAGAATCTTATTTATTGTGAATGAAGCGATATCGATTATGTAAACATTGTATCTCTCACAATTCAAAACTTTTAATTTTTTCAACTATCTATATTATATAAAACGCTAATACGTACGTATGTATGTATCAATAAAACCGATGATATTTCTTTTCCCACGCTGGCAACAGTTTTCATTTTTAATTGATAGGCTTCGGCGCGCAAGAGCACGTAGTGAGCATCATATGTCTAATCTATATTATATAAAACGCTAATACGTTTTAATTGATAGGCTTCGGCGCGCAAGAGCACGTAGTGAGCATCATATGTCTAATCGGGTGAATTCTCACCGAATTATCAAAAAAATTCTCACAAAATTATCTTCATCGAAGCCGATGCTTTACATCCGGCGTTCAGTACTATTTCATATTGTTTTACAACACATGGTTTTAGCCCTCTGGTGGGAAAGACTTTAAAACAAAACTTACAACAGTTACTTTTCTCAACAACTGAAATTTAGAATAGTGTGATTAAGAAAAATATGTGAACTGTTTGCAATTTCTAATTAATATTGAAATGCACAGGTATAGAATTTTCTACAGTGAAAAGCTTTCGGAACTTCAGTGTTCAAAAAAAGTATACAAAATCTAGACGCTAAGAACGTATCCAATGAGCGAGTAAAGCGAGCATCGGATTGCGAAGCAATCCGAAATGAACTGCGAAAGCAGTTCCGGGGGTTGGCGAGCGCCAGCGAGCAGGGGGCGAAGCCACCTAGTTGTTATTTAATAAAATAATAGGGAAATAATAAATATTTACTCAGTAATATTTTTTGCACGGAATTATCCTTGGATAAAGGAATGTTATATTTGCGTGCAAAATTTTTTAAATCCCCCGAAAAGTTCCTGTGATAGGGCGAAATTCTTAAAAAGTAAAATTAACATTAAGGGGGCCAAACTTTGAATCACTCTCCTAACCGAACTATTGGGACCATATTTTCCAGATTGCTGCTATTCCCTATATTTTGGGAATCAGAAATTCGAATCCGTTAAAAAAAAAACAGGTTTATTCAGAGAAAGTAAGTTCTTGTGTATGATTTCATAACTTAAAATATCGGCTGCACTAATTAATTAGCACATCTGAGGATCACCCCTTCGAATCACTAAGACTGAGTCCTATAACGCGAAGATCAAAAGTTATTCTGGGTGGTCCGTTTTTTTTTTGGTGGACTGTACGTGACTGATATAGATTCCATTGCGAGATCTTAATTTCAACGTAATTTGTCAGATTGTATTTTTCATTTAATGAATCTTTTTTTATGGAGCAAAATTGCACGTGTCGAAAACTAAAATCTAATATATATAATTCTCGTACGTGGCTCCCAAATTTTGGCTGTATTTATTTTCCGCCGGTGGCAACGTTTGCTTTGTTTTGTTTACGTTACTATTTCTCTTACACGGCGAATCGAATCGATCAATGATTGCCGCTGAAAATGTCACATGCCAAATCTAGCTGAGGTGGCTCAACATATAGCGCTTTTAAAAACGGAAACTGAAATAACCAGAGAGCATCAGCTGCAGCAATCTCATCCTATTAAGATAGACAGAAGTGAGTAGTCTTTGTCGATAGATCTCTATTTTAGCATTTTTTCGAAAGCGCTTTTTTTCATGAATTTATATATTACAAATTTATTTGACGATTTTTGATTTATATTACAAATTATACTATAGCACATTTCTAATAGGTTTAACGAATTACATGTCATTTATTTGAATTCAAATTTATTTTAATGACTTAGTATTTACTAANATATTTGCGTGCAAAATTTTTTAAATCCCCTGAAAAGTTCCTGTGATAGGGCGAAATTCTTAAAAAGTAAAATTAACATTAAGGGGGCCAAACTTTGAATCAATCTCCTAACCGAACTATAAGATTGCGTAGCAATTTTCGGGGGTTTGGTTAGCGTTAGCGAGCAGTGGGCGCAGCCCACTAGTCATTAGAAAATAAACTATACATTAGATGCAAAATCTTGGAGCAGTTAGAATAAAACAAAATCGATGAATTAAGCATGATTGTCACTTTGTCATTTTCAGGTGGCCCAAAACAGAAGCTCTATGTTAAATTAGCGTTTTTTTTCATAAAGTTTATATTATTAACTATTTTTATTTTTGTTTACAAGACATGCTAAATAATGCAAAATTAGAAATAAATACTTTTATTTAATATACAATCCTCAAATTTACTTAGAATATCATGCTCTTTCGTGACCTTAAATAATTATATAATTCTGCTCTTATTTATTATTATTTAATTAGAACATAAATGTTCCGAAAGAGAATTTCAGGTCTACAGAGTAATATCTAGTGGTTCTTTTCTGATTCTCCCTTTTGTTCTTGAACTCAGATAAGTATAACACCTTCTAAAGTTTGCAGAAAATTTGCACGCTATTACAACGCAAAGTTGAGTAGTTTTTTTAGAAAAGGCACTACTGCACATTAGCCGTATGTAATATCAACTATTTTTTAAAAAAAATTCCTTTCGATTTGATAGTTCTTTTCGGCTGATTGCCATTATTTGTTTTTTCAAAAAAGATAAAATCGTTGATATTATTTTCGATATGCTAACGGAAAAGTATACCTAAATTAATTACAATGCTGAAATCAGATACTCAGAGATTAAAAATTGCAAGGTGTAAACTCTGACCTAGAATTTACTAGATATGTTTATTCTGTGCATCGTGATAGCCTCACTGCGTTTTCGAAATTGAAGATAAATCTGACTACGTCTAGGTTTATACACGCAACTGTTGTATCTAATAATGATTTAGTAAAATGCACTGCATGCATAAAAAAGGAAGAAAAAAAACGTCCTACTCTGAATAACTTTCAATCGAATGTTCGTATTTCCAGCACTACTTCGTATTTATTGTACTTAATGGTTCCCGAGAGTGATCTCAAATATGCTAATTAATTTTTACAGACGATATTTTAAGCTACGAAATCAGATACAAAGACGTGCTTTCTTTAAATAAGCAGACGCTTTTAGATTCTTTGCTCTCAAAATGTAGGAGGTAGCCACACTCTAGGAGTTTCAGTTGTGTTGTAAGGATAATTATGTTTTTAATTTTTCTATCAGTCCGCATTAAATAATTTTACAATGTTTAATTGACATCTGCTTCTGTTCTATTAAGCCTAATTCGAATCCGTCTTTACTATAAGTATGTTTAATTTACAAACTAATTTTATTTTAAAAGTAAGGAGTATATGGGTCTTAAACTTACTGATTTTACCTTGAATTGCATTGAAAAATAATTTTGCTGTATTATCTAATGTTATCATAAATTTTAGTGTAAATGAACACTGAAAATAGTGACAACTACATCGCATTAAAAATAATAATAAGATAAAATGCAGGGGATTCACTGGGCCAAGAACTTGATTGCTTGGTGTTATTGAACTTGGATTGATGATTGTACGAAGAACTATCTTTGGTTCCTTGCACCACCTCTTTTGATGTAAAGTTATTGCTATCCTTTTTGGCGCTGAGATACATTAAAATTTTTGACATTGTAATAGCTACAATGTGGTCAAAAAATTTATTGACCTGTAGCAATTTTTATCCGAGTTATTTATAATAAGGATAGAAAATCATAACTTCTGGTAGATTTTGGAAACCGTGATACAGATTTTAATTTTTTTCACTGAGAAAAACCTTAATAAAACTAGCTAGGCGTAACGCCAATAGAATAAAAAGTTTCTTTTAAACTGGAACATAACTTTTTAAACTTTCTAAGTTCAAACAGAAAACCATTTCACTCAGGCAGTTATGCATTAACCTTCAAAAGCGGTTCGGAAAAATGTAAGAAGAGTTTGTTAGACTGTTATTCGCAAATGCACAAAAAAGTGCGTATCTTGTGAAACTATCACATTATTTTCATGATTTGCGAACGGGAAAACTTCTGCTTTCGAAATAGCCTGAGGGAGGAGGTTTGATATAGATTAGATAGCAGTTCACTCGGTTGGAATAATCATTTCTGGATGTACTTCTGGTTCTTAGAATTCGAAAGATAGCGAGAATTGTTGATCATTCATTTGATCTAGTTATCCACTTATAGATTCTTCTTTCATAAACTAAAAAAAACAAAACAAACTCAATTGCATAAAGTTTATTTTAAGAAAGGCATTAAATATAAAAAGATTTTAAATAATTTCATTGAGATTAAAGGAAATCAAAGAGATTGAGTTCACATATTATATTCAAATACTTGTTCAAATGTTTTAAAAGCTAATTATATGTTACAGAATTAGTTTAGTTATAGTCTGTTTAGAAATGTAGTCCAGCAATAGTTCGTTTTAAAATGTAGTTGCATATTATAGTATTTTTAAAATGTAGTTAATTAATAGCACGTTTTAAAATAGGTAAAACATGTCTGATCTTGCAGCTTTAGCATGTTTAAATATGTGCTTAAAATTTATGTAAAATGCATTTAATATTATGATACACAATTACAGGATGTGCGATAGAGTCTCGACTGACCTAATCTCTTTGCTGAGATTGAAATCAATTTTTTTTTATTTCATTCACTTTGGAACAAATTTGGAGCATAGATGTCACCAATGAGCGAGTAAAGCGAGCATCG